>NW_028318029.1:2118503-2421146 GCF_062004578.1 Staurois parvus | reverse complement strand
ATGTTTTTAGGATATTCTGACAAATCTGGCTGCCCATTGTTCCACGTAAAGTTAAATTGCAGATAGCTTTCTATTTTTATGAATCCAGATTTTCTATTCTCTGTGGTCAACACATATAAATGTTCACATTTGTCATATAATGTAGGTACATGCATACACACATTCACTCATTCGCTGCCATAGTTCTGCCATCATCAAGTTTTTTAATGCATCAGGAACATCTCCTGTATTTGTTGTCTTAGTCTTTGATACTTTCAGACAGTTCTAAAATACACAAAGTAATGAGGCTCTGTGTTTATTAAAAGAGAATTATAGCCAAAGTTCTTTTGGCTGTGCTTCTCCTGGGGATCACAGTTGCAGATACAGTTTGTTCTGCACTCCTGTGACCCATTTTCAGCCAACAACAGGCTAAAGCCAGCTGTCGACTGACATGACAGGACCAGTCCAGGCTCTGGAAAGAGCCCAACCAATATACAGCACCATTAATGAGCAAAATACCACTCAGGTGAAAAAGTTCACTCAAGCCTTGACAGGTGCAGACCCTGGCTCACCACCAGAAACGTATGAATTGAAGATGATGGTTGCACACTGGCTTGAAAAAAATTGAAAATCCTTTATTGATCCAAAAAATAGGAAAAACAGCACAGGGGACTGTACAAGCTGTTAACGTGTTTCACACAGTCATTTGCTTAACCATTTCCATACCGGGCACTTTAACCCCCTTCCCTCCCAGGCCATTTTTCAGGTTTCAGCGCTCTCACACTTTGAATGACAATTGCGCGGTCATACAACACTGTACCCAAACTAACATTTTATCATTTTCTTCACACAACTATAGCTTTCTTTTGGTGGTATTTAATCACCGCTGGGGTTTTTATTTTTTGCTAAATTAACAAAGACCGAAAATTGTGAAAAGAAAACACGTTTTTCTTTGTTTCTGTTATAAACGTTTGCAAATAAATAATTGTTCTTCATAAATTTAGGCCGAGATGTATTCTGCTACATGTCTTTGGTGAAAATAACCCAAATTAGGATGTATTTTTTAGTTTGTAGGAAAGTTATAGAGTTCACAAACTATGGGATAGATCTGAATATTGATCAATCCTCAAGTACTATCAGCCAATCTAATTTCTTGAGGTCCAAGAATGTCAGAACAGTACAGATATCCCCCAAATGACCCCTTTTTGCAAAGTAGACAGTCCGACGTACTTCATAAGAGGCATGGCAAGTTTTTTGACGTTGTATTTTTTTTGTCATAATTGTTCGTAAAATTAAAAAATTAAAAAAATTATTTTCACTATTTTTTTTTTACATATTGTCACCAGTGCAGTACAGCGTCATCATATAACTGGCATGGCGGTGATCAGGGACACTGACTGGTGACAATATGAAAAAAAAATATATATATTTTTTTTAAAAAGTTTTTTTTTTTTTTTTTTAATTTTTTATTACTTTTTTTCTTTTTTTAAGATTTATTTTCATATTTCACTATGTCCAAAGTAGTACAATGTTACCATAGTAACATTGTACTACTTTGGGAAAGTGATCAGTATTTTTTTTTTTTTTTACACAATTTGCTTATAGCAAAGAATTACTTTGCTATAAGCAAGCATTTACCTGAATTACATCGATTCATTCAGGCTTTTTTTTTTTGTACTTAGCTGTGATTTGTCCACAGCTAATCACATGACATGTGCATGTGATCGCTGTGACCATTCACAGCTAGACACTAGTATAAAATGGATGGCTTGAATGAAGCCATCCATTGTATACAACTGTCATGTGACCTGCTGTGATTGGTCACAGCAGGTCACATGGTACCGGCAACGGGGGCCGGTACTCAGATCTGTCATCGGCTGTGTCCGAGGTACACGGCCGGTGACAGATCGCGTCGCTGTGCGGCTCTGCAAGCGCGAAAACTGCGCATGCCGGGAGTACGCCATATGGCGTCCACCCGGAAATCTACAGCATTTTGCCGGACGCCAAACGGCTATTGGCCGGGCGGCTATTGGTTAATCATAACTAAATGATTAGGCATGTGACCGTGTGAAACGTGTTAACAGCTTGTACAGTCCTTGTGCTGTTTGTCCTATTTTGTGGATCAATAAAGGATTTTCTATTTTTTACAAACCTCCGGTGTGCGACCATCATCTTCATTTCAATACACAGCACCAGCATATAAAATTTTTTTGAGTCAAAGTGAGTTTGTTTGATAAAAGAGAGAGCTGTTAGCAGATATAAAGTGTAGGTACCTAGATCTGCTGCTGATTCATGCAGGGGCATTCATTGCCCTCTGCTAAGGCTGACTGGTGGCTGTTCTTTATGGGCAAAGCTCTGGCAATTCCTGGGGTAATGACAGAGCTTTAATGCCCTCCTCCACTTCACTGTCTAAAACACATTCTTATTGGTCAAAGTGTCAGTTCATTATAGAGAATGGCCAAAACCTATTGGGAAAGTAAGGGCTATAGCAAGTTTCATCACTACCCAACAATATTGGATTTTGCCCATTGACAATAGCCAGCATTTGACCTTGGCATAGGCACAGGTGTCAAACTGACAGCCCTCCAGCTGTTGCCAAACTACAAGTCCCATGAGGCATTGCGAGATTAACAGTTACAAGCATGACTCCCAAAGGCAGAGGCATGATGGGACTTGTAGTTTGGAAACAGCTGGAGGGCTGCCAGTTTATACCCCCGGCATAGGTGAATGAGAGCTTCTGCAGCCATTTACAGGTATCTTTTAACTTAACATTTTTTTTTACTCTTATAAAGGTGACAGGATGACTTTAAATTTTAGCAGTGAGTTTATTTTTGGATGTTTACAAAATTATTTGTTTTGAGACGGTCAAAACATTTCTCAGAACATTTCCATTGACCTTATTTTTAAAAGACAATTAATAATTATAGGAATTAAAGAAACTGATGGAGGCAGGAACAAGCTACTTGTCTAATTATAACATTCAGTTAGGTGGAGGGAGTGAAGCAGTGAATGTAGCTTCCTTTTTCTGTAAAGGTTAATTGTCTCTCAGAAGAAATAACCAAAGGGCAGTGTTTTACAGTTTTCCAAACAATACAATTGTAACCTATATGAAGAATGCTGAGTGTGCAGCATTAGTTCTGAATTGCACAGCACTATAGTTTTCTGACTTCATGCATTAGTTATTTTCCCTAAAGATCTAAAAGCATTAGGGCATGAATAGATTTATTTCACCAGTGGACAAATTCATTTGGTCCCCACCAACCCCCACAAGCAAAACCAGCATTCAGAGAAGTGCTAAGTGTGGTGTTAAAATGGACATCAATACCTCTTTCTTTGACAGATTTGCTTCATTACAATTAAATGCCCTTATGTAAGATGCTGTGAATGTATCTTTTTCTTTGCTGAATGCTTGTGAAATGTACTGATAAAAGGTGCGATTTATTAGCTGTTCACAAAATGTAGCCACTTGATTTTTTAATTCAAGGTATTGACTATATGGAAAACATAACTACAAAAGTAATGTCATTTAAATGTTAGAAATGGATGGGGATAACCTCTTAGATTGTAAGCTCCAAGGAGCAGGGCCCTCCTGACCCTCTTGTATTGAACTGTATTGTTGCTGTATTGTCTCCCATTATATTGTAAAGTGCTGAGCAAACTGTTGGCGCTATATAAATCCTGTATAATAATAATAATAATAACATTCAACCCTGGCACAGAACTTAAATAATCATCACATCAGTCTTCTCATCAATCCTCTTACCACCCTCAGATGATAAATAAAACCAAAAAAGATTAGTAATTTTTTGATCTGATAGTGCCCAAGGCACAAGCTGACAAGTGTCTTATGTTCAATAATGCTCTACATGTTGTATGGTACTCTCTCCAAGCTCTAAACTGATAAATATCTATTATATATACTGTACACAGGGCTATGTGTTGTAAAGCTGGCACTCTGTTATAAGAACAGGTGTATTATTTTTTTTCTTCTCGTAGATTGTCTTGGTTACACTTTTGTGAGAACTTGTGTATTCGCACTGCTTGGACCTTTTGAAGAAGGGAGTACCCCCTGAATCTTTGTCCTGAGAGTTTGAATGTTAGTGCACATAAAGTGAATAAAACCAATAAACCTAATGCTGTGCTGCTAATGTGAAACATAAATAAATAATCAAAAATTGAAAGCAATGAATGAAAAATGGATCAAATAATGAAGTATGCATAATACAGTGCATACAACGTGGTGTATATATATGTTAAAAAAACACAATGTCTGTGACATAATGCGTAGGGCGTGGCCGAAGGCAGAAGTGAACTGGAAGTGTTGTATGCGGAAATGCGGTCTGTGGTTGTTTACTCCATATGTGATTTTAAACACTTGCCTTCCAGAGGATTTACCCCCCTTATTGACCAGGCCATTTTTTGCATTACGGCACTGCGTTACTTTAACTGACAATTGCACGGTCATGCAATGCTGCACCCAAATTAAATTCGTCTTTTTTTCACACACATAGAGCTTTCTTTTGGCGGTATTTGATCGCTTGTGCAGTTTTTCTTTTTTGCACTATAAAAAAAAAGACCGACAATTTTGAGAAAAAAACAATATTTTTGACTGTTTGCTATTAAACATATCCAGTAAAAAATTTTAAAAATCAAGTTTCATCATAAATTTAGGCCAAAATGTATTCTGCTACATGTCTTTGCTAAAAAAAATAGGTATACATTAATTGGTTTACTTGAAAGTTATAGCGTTTACAAATGGCGGTATATATACTAAGATTTTTTTTTTTTATTTATTTTTACACGTAATGACAGCAATCAGCGACTTATAGCGGGACTGCGGGGGGTATTCTGACACTGGGGGGGAACTGACTTGATGTCACTGACATCTCCAGGGACACCAATACAGTGATCAGTGCTAAACTGACATTGTACTAATGGCACTGGGCAGGAAGGGGTTAACATGGGGGGCAATCAAAGGGTTAACTGTGTGCTGTGTCCATGTGCTTCACTGTAAGCACACTGCTATGCATGGCCATCCAGAGCAGTGTGCAAGTGTGCAAGAGCTGACAGGGAGAACTGTTTTGTTTAGAAACAGTTCTCCTCCCCGACAGAGATGCTCGGCAATCGCCGGGCACCAGCAACAAATCACCGGCTGGGCCCCATACCCAGAAATGCAACATCTTATATATATATATATATACACGTGATTTTGCACACCCGTGCCACCCTGTAGCAGTATATCTACTATAGGGCGGTCGGGAAGCGGTTAATGGTGTTTTTACAAGTTTAATATGTAAGTGCAATACGTTTAATAGAATTAATTTATTGGAACATACTGCACTATTGGAGATCTCTCTGTTTCCTCTACATGAGTGGAGCAAATTTGATCCCAAACAACCCTTAAAGGGACCTGTCCTGTAATTGGTTCCACAGATCGGAAGGAAGGAGGGCCCCCAGTGGCCAAAAAGTGGTGGAGGACCAGGAGAGTGAAGGAATCCCAGTCAAAACCTGAATATATGCAGCACTTAAAGAGAAGGTGATGGTTTTGTGAGCATGTAAGAAATTCTATGGATTCTTGAAAGATATTTGATGTCAAACATCATTCACATTCACTGCTATAATTTCAAATCGCATGGATTTATTTGTATGGGCATTGTTTTTTGTTAACATATATATACCATGTTGTATGCACTGTATTATGCACACTTGATTATTTGATCCATTTTTCATTCATTGTTTTCAATTTTTGATTATTTGTTATTTACGTTTCACATTAGCAGCGCAGCATTAAGTTTATTGGTTTTATTCACGATTATGTTGTGGGAACACAATTTTTGATGCTAGCAGCAGCTCACAATACATATTTTAGCACGTCAACTATATTGTGACACTGTAGGTATCGCGGGAGTATTCTTTACTTTTTAGTGCAAATAAAGTATCAAAGACAGTACTACATTGTTTTATTATAGGAACAGCAACTTTAAAACAAGTTATTGATTAGATTACTACAACCTATGTGTTATACCCAGTTATAGCATGCTTTTAAAACTGAAATAACTTTTTTTTATTTGTAAACTTAAAATGGGAGAAAAAAAGCGCATCCACAGAATAACTGTATGTAATCCAGTGGCGAAACTACCAGGGTCGCAAAGATTGTGACCAGATCCTGGCATTCCACCACTGTGGGGGGCCCCAAGAGGCAGGAAGAATGCCCACCTGAGAGCTGCCTGTTTCATGATCCTCTTTGGCTGGAAGTGAGTGGGCTGATCCTTGGGCAGGAGGTGATTCTGCACCAAACTGACTGATGAATGTGGGAATGTTCACTTCCCTAGGCCGGAACTGAGCCGGGAGCAGAAGGGAGCTGGACCTGAGCCGGAGCCCGATGCTTTAGGGCAGCAGCTTCACCAGACTAAAAGCAGAGGAGCCCCTGTGGGCTCTGGAGTCCCGGAATGGTCTGAGGAGGATGGTGAAAAAGGGCTCCTTCTCCCTCCACCAGGAGCTGGCTGGAGCTGTGCTAAGCACTGCTGTCCAGGAAAGATAAGTGCAAACAGGATATGGTTTTGGGGGCAGCAGTTGTAACATGGGATTGGGGTCACCATGACAGGAAATCAGAGGTCACTGGGTGTAACATGAGATTGGGGTTACCAGGACAGAAAATCAGGGGTCTAAAGGTGTAATATGGGATTGGGGTTACTAGGACAGGAAATCAGGGGTCACCAGCTGTAACATGGGATCAAGGTCACCAGGACAGGGGATTGGGGTCACCAGCTGTGACATTGAGAATTGAAAGTCACTAGGTGTGACATGTAGGATATGGGCCAAAGGGTGTGACATGGGGGATCAGGGTCACTGGGTGCGACTTGGAGGAACATCAATGTCTCTGGGTGTGACATGGAGGAATGTTAGGGTCACTGGTTATGACAGTATGACATGGAGGGACCATCAAATTAGGGTCACCGGGTATGACATTGAGGAGTTTTTAACCTCTTCCCACCCACCCACCCTTTAGGTCTCAAAGCAGAACTAAACCATCCTATCCTTTACAGCAGTGGTGGTCAGGGATGAGCACCAGTGCAATCAGACATGAGTCCAAACCGTCCTGAGTGATCCTGTCAAGAAGTTATCGCTGCTGACAGCAAGTAATAAGCAGCAGAGGCATGCCTCACCCTGCAGCCACACGTGTTCAAGGGGCCGATATATACCTGTATGTGTTTGCAGGGCAATGTCTCTGTTGCTTATGAATGGCAGTCTGCAGTGACAGCTTTTTGGCAGGATAGCTCAGGAAGGTTCAGATTCCTGTCTGGACATGCCTCAGCTCATCTCTAGTGGTGGTCAACTTACAGAGGTCCTCAAGTGCAGTCTCCAACACTTCCAGAGGGCTGCACAATAGCACTGCATTTCAGGGTCCCTGCTCTTTTTTTTGGAGGGGATTGCAATTCACACTGAAGAAGTTGCAGTACACTAGTACCCAATATTAGTGTCAATAATAACCCCCAGCATATCGGGACCAGAGGAGGGAGGCCCTTCATGATTTCTTGCATCGGTGCCCTAAAGGTTCTAGCTACGCCCCTGCTGTTATCAAATGTTTTAATAGGAACAAGAAGCTATATGGTCTTATTTAATATCTATAGGTTAAAGCCAAGGGTGTCACCATGGCAGGCAGATGTTTATCTTTAATATATAAAAAAGGATTAAAGTAGAGGTTTGGCAAGACTTGAGATTTTGGAGTAATACTTTTAAGTAATCTATACCAACCAAACTGAACTAATTCATATTAAGACTTTCACAATCTTCAGAGGTCAGTCAGATCTGCAGACACAATGAATTCGCCCTTGGGATGGAAAACCTTTTTAACACAGGGTGCTCTATAAACCTTGATCAATAAAAAGTAAGAGAAAAAAAATGTTCAAGCTTACAAACTAATGTTCTCTATTGTTCTTTGAGAGGAGCAGAGAACAATAGGTACTGGGAAAAGTGATCTGATATGTCCGATCACTTGTTGCCCTAGAAGTTTCTAGCCAGCAAATTCAGGGGCTGCCAACAGACATGGAATTGTTGTCTAGTTCAGTTAAATAAGACTACTGATGTCTATGGGTACCTTCAGTCTGGTCACTTTTAGCCGTTAAATTAAAAATTCTGAATAATTACCAAGGTTTACTATGCACCAATAATATCACCATATACTGTATGTACTTAGCTCATTGAAGTTATTTTTGTAGCTTTGTTAGAAATATATCACCTCCAGGTAGGGATCATTCCATCTATTTTATCTGGCTAGTGTCATAATTTACCTTTTGTAACTGCATTATTTTTCTAAAAGACAGTGTGCAATGGAGTGAACGATATTATATGGCAATATGGATTTCTTTTTTACTCCTACTAAATATCATCATTGTGGTTGATATTAAAATAATACAGTAAATTTCCTGCAAGAATTTTCTTAATGCAGGTTCATGAAAAAAATCAGGTATTCCTGGGGGAGTTGTGACTCATGCATCCAAAAACCCCTCAGATGACACATGACAAGTTACTGCAGTATATCTTTGTCCCGGGAGAGAGTTTCTAATGCATAATGTGAAACGATCAGTGATGTTTACATGACTCTGCAGCAAGTTCTTGCTCAGTGAGAGCCAATTTACACAAGGCAAGCAGAAACAGCCCAATAAACACAAATACAGCCTTTCCTTTCTGCAGTTTAAAATGGTTAAAGCTCATAGACAAAATCTCCTACCAATATTGTGTGTTTGATAACATTTACAATATATTTAGGATGATGCACATGTAAAAATAGCGAAAATACTAGATTATGCATATTCTGCTCTGCTTATCAGTTCTATAATATGGGCTAACAAAGAAAGAACAGGTATGGATAATGAGAATGGACATTTTTATTTAAATACAGTAAACAATATTAACGAAACTGGTAAAATATGTAAAAAAAAGTGTATATCAAAAGACCGTAGGCCAGCAAGCTTAATCCTCTGTCATACTTTTTTCTTACATAGGAGTGCTGATCCTCATTCATGACATTACTGTTTTTCCTTTTACCAGTTACTAATGTTACACATTGGTCTGTATATAACGCCAGGGTCATACGCGCTAGCTAAAGTGTGTCATTATCACTACTTAGTAATGTGATTAAATAATCCTTTTTTTAGCTGACTTCTTCTGATACTGGTCATGGAGAATATAGTTGTGTGAAAAAGTAACTACACCCTATGGAAATAGTAAACTTTTTAAGCAATTTGAACAGGCAAACATTAGATCTTCATTTTAAAAAGTGCCTACAGATAGAGGATATTCTTGTGTAAAAACACAAGGAATATTGACAATTGCAATTATTTATTCAATACAGGAATTTATGTAACGGTGTACTGTGGGAAAATTAAGTACAACCTTGACCTACTGGTATTGCTCCCTGTTAGCAGAAATGTCTTCTTGTAGGTGTTTTTCATAACTGCCTACCAGTCTCTGACATCACCTTGGTGAAACTTTTGACCACTCTTCAATTTAAAATTTCCTTCAGTTGCAAGAGGTTTGTAAGGTTTTTTTGCCACCTCAAATACCTTAACAAAATTTCAATTTTATTTCATTTGTTTTATTTAATTTTTTTTATTTTTGAGGCATTCTTTGGAAGAATTTCTAATGTGCTTTGCATCACGTTGAAACGGTTTTTCCAACAGGTGTACTTACTTTTTCACATAACCGTTACATAGTCTGATTCCATGCTGGCAAATAAGTTCACTAAAAACTGACATTGCAGTTTTGCATCAATCTCAAAGGGTTGAAATGGTAACATGCTTCTCTATATACCTGGGAAGTTAGAGCTCCCCAATGGATTTCCAGCAATTCACTGAGCACATTATAAAAACAACCAAGAGAGTCTAATTTTGTCCACTGCAGCCTTTGTAAATGAAAAAATGAGAAGAGTGGGATCTCCATGCAAAGGCTGTGTCAGGAAGGTGGTCTTGGCAACACAGCTTTTGATGTCCCAAAGGGATGCAAGCCAACACCTGTAACTTACTGGTATATTTTTTCAAGTGTCAACTATTCTGCTGGAAGGATATTGGAGATGTGGCCAATGAAAAAAAACTGTTTAATTTCAGATTTGTTAAGTAAATCATTGTGCTTTATCATATTCCTTATGTTAGAATAATTCCTTTTCAGAATTCATATTGTATATTCAGATTAGTTTGGCATATACAGATTAATTTCCTATATTCTTTGTTTCAAATCAATTTGTATTTTCGAAAGTTATAAGATTGGCTATATTAATTTTAACATTTTAATTTGTTTTTTCTGGTCATCCCTGCTAGTCCTATCTAGAAGGAGAAATGGAATTATTATTATTATTATTATTATACAGGATTTATATAGTGCCTACAGTTTACACAGTACTTTACAATATAAGGGGGGCAGTACAATTACAATGCAGTTTGATACAGAAGGAATTGGAGGGCCCTGCTCATGGAGCTCACAATCTAAAGTGAGGGGGAGGTGGTACAAAAGGTTATAGCTACAGGGGATGATCTGATGGAGGTGACTCAAGTACAGTTCTTAGGTGGGGTAGGCTTCCCTGAATAAATTAGTTTTCAAGGATTGTCTAGGTAGGGGATAACCGGACATACTGGGACAGCGAGTTCCAGAGGATTAGAGAGGCTCTGAAGAAGTTCCGGAGATGAGAGTGGGAGCAAGCAACAAGGGAACTGGAGAGCAGGAGGTCTTAGGAGGAGCAGAGAGGACAGTTTGGGCGATATCTGCAGATGAGGCTGGCGATGTAGCTGGGGGCAATGTTGTGAATGACCTTGTATGTTGTGGTTAGTATTCTGAATTTTATACATTGGGCTAGTGGAAGCCAGTGAAGAGATTGGCAGAGAGGGGCAGCAGTCATGGATCAGTTAGTAAGGTGTATTAGTCTGGCAGCAGCATTCATAATAGACTGAAGGGGGGATAGCCTGTGTAGGGGTAAGCCAGTGACGAGGGAGGTGCAGTAGTCAAGCCAGGAAATAACCAAGGAGTGAATTAGCTATTTTGTGGTGGTGTTAGTCAGGATGGAGTGAATTCTGGAAATGTTGCGGAGGTTGAGGTGGCAAGATTTAGCCAGTGATTGGATGTGGGGGCTGAAGGAGAGGTCAGAGTCTAGGATTACACCTAGTACCCTGGTATGTGGGGAGGGACCAATGGTTGTGCCATTGATTGCAATGGTAAAGTCATGGGGAGGGGATCAGGGAGGAGGAAATATTACAAGCTCAGTTTTAGAAGGATTGAGTTTGAGGAAGTGGTGTGACATCCATACGGGCATGTCGCTCAGTAAATTTGTGATACATAAGGAGATTGAAAGGGTGGGTTGAGGTATAGAGAGAGAAGAGGAGAGGCCCAAGCAGAGAGCCTTGGGGTACCCCAACAGAAAGAGGAAGAGGGGCAAAGGAGATGGCATTGCATGTGACACTAAAGGTTTCCTGAGATAGATAGGTGGAGAACCAGGAAAGAGCAGAGTCATGGAGGTGAAGGGAGTGGAGTTTACTGAGGAGCGGGTGGTCAACTGTGTCAAAGGCAGCAGAAAGGTCTAGGAGTATTAGTACGGAATACTGGTAGTTGGTTTTAGCAGCTAGTAGGTCATTGGTGAGCTTTAATAGGGCAGTTTCAGTGGAAGGTTGTTGGCGGAAGTCAGACTGTAGTGGATCGAGAAGGTTGCCAATGAGGTAGCAAGTCATACCGCTGTGGACAAGGCATTCAAGAAGCTTGGAGGCAAATGGGAGTAGGAAGATGGGCCTTAAGTTATTCAAACAGGTGGGGTCCAGTGAGGGTATTTTATGTATGGGTGTGATCAATGCATGTTTGAGTGGGGAGGGAAAGGTGCCAGAGAATAAGGAGAGGTTGAAGATGTGGGTTAGAGAATTTAGGATGGAGCAGAAAGGTGGTTGCAGTAATTTTGAGAGAACAGGGTCCAGGGGACAGGTGGTGAGGTGGGCAGCGGAAAGGAGTTTGGCAACTTCCTCAGTGGTAATAGGGTTGAAGGAGGAAAGTGTTGAGTGTGGTGTTGAACTTTACTTATTTTTTTAAATGATTGGCAATTTTCTGGGCGTTAAGTAGGTTGGTGGTTGAAGGCTGTGGGGGGCGAAGTAAGGAATTAAGGGTAGAAAGGAGTTGACAAGGTTTAGATGAGAACGTTTTGATGAGAGTGGTGTAAGTTTGTTTAGCGGTGTGGAGGCAGGAGTTGTATTTGAGAAGGACAGATTTATAGAGGTTGCAGAGTTTTAGTTTTACGCCACGCTCTCTCAAAAGCACTGCTATGTCTCTTGAGACTTTTGGTGGCTGACATGTCTGCCAAACATCTGTTTGCCAAGGTTTTAGCAGGGTGAGGCCTGGTCCTGCGTGTAGATAGGGGAGCGAGTGTGTCCAGGGTGGATGACAGTGTGTTGTTGTAGGCAGAAGTGGCCAGGTCTGGGCAGGACAGGAGTGCAAATTTATCATAAAGGTAGTCAGTAGCAGGATGAAGAAGGGAAGGGTTGAGGTGGTGAAGGTTCCTGCGGGTAACTGTTTGCAGATTGGAGGCATGGGAGGTAGGAAACAGGGACAGGGAGAGTGTGAAACTGATAAGGTTGTGATCAGAGAGAGGAAAGGGGATGTTGGAGAGTTGCAGGAGGTGCAGAAGTGGGAGAATACAAGGTCAAGGGTGTTGCCATTGGAGTGAATGGTGGTTTGTGTCCATTGTATTAGGTTAAAAGAGGAGGTTAAGTTGTTAAGTTGAGATGTGGCTGAGGTGTTAACATTGATTTGAATGTTAAAGTCACCAAGAATGATGGCTGGTATTTCAGTGGAGAGAACGTATGGTAGCCATGAGGAGAAATCATTGTTAAAGCTTGACTCTAGGGCGGGAGGGAGGTAAATGACTGCAACCCTCGGACAAACTGGAGAAAATAGAGAAATTCAAAAGAACAGAGGGAGAGAGAGGGAGGTGAAGGAATAACCTGGAAGGGGCTTTGTGGGGAGAAGAGAAGTCCAACTCTGCCTTCTTTTCATCCACTGGGCCTGGGTGAGTGAGTCCAAAGGGGGCCACCATGGGACAGGGCAGCTGGAGAGGCAGTGTCAGATTCCTGGAACCAAGTTTTGGTAATAGCAAGTAAATTGAGGGAGTTGGAGAAGAAAAGGTCATTGATGGAGGCAAGTTTGTTAAGAGACTGAGCTGGCATTCCAGAGGGCACACATAAAAGGGAGACTGACTTGTGGAAGAAGGGAGATTGAGATAAGAGAGTGAGGGTTTTGCTGCTGCCAGGGAAAGTAGACTGCCAGTTCTGGGGGTGAGAGTTAACTGGTGAAAGGCCAGGGTTTGGAGCAATATCCCAAGAAGTTAGGAGTAGTAGGAGGGTAAGGGCGGTAAGTTGTGAGTGGGATTTAAATGATGGCAGATGTTGCAGTGAATTTTAAGTGGTGATACTGTGTGGGGAAGGGCTGGTGCTAGACTATTTTGCTCCCTAGGGAAGACCACCTACTTGCGCTCCTCCCCAAAATAAAAATAAATACAATTTTTTTTAAAACAGTATAAAATATTAAATGAACTAAACATGACAGCTGCAGTGAGTGGAGGTTGATGGATCTACACTATTTCCCAGGCAGTGGGGGGAGATAAGTGACAGCAGGCAGCTGAATTGAGCGCTCCCACACAATGACAGATCCACCACAACACAACACCACCAACACTGACACAGATCAGCAGGCCCAGCAGGTGCTGGAAGAACAGACTGCGGGATCGTAATGATGTCATCACTCATTGACACATTGCACATGTGATGGATGGCCAGTCAGCCGAGTCGCACTCACACAGACATGAGACATCAGAGTCAGACATCACCTTCTTCCGCAGCAGTAGCTCCTCCTCTGCTGATGAGTGGGAAGAGAAGAGCTGGAACTCTACAGTGATCAGCAGCCTTCAGCTGTCTTGCAGTAAGTGAGTCTGAGAGGAACGCTGGAAGGAGCGGCAGCTCAGCTGCTACACTGGCCCCAGACACCCGGCATCTTCCTCTGTCCTTTCTTCCTCCCCTCTGCCACCCCTTCTCTTGGCTGAAGGATCATTCATGACATGGCGGTATCCCACACAGAGAGAGTGCTGGCCTGTGCTGCGCCCAGGTGCCCCTAGATGGCAGTGCGCCCTAGGTGACCACCTAGTTTGCCTAGTGGAAGCATCGGCCCTGAGAGGGGGGTAAAGAAATGTGAGTTTGAGGAGAGGGCGTTATTACAAAGAAGGAGATTAGTATGAGCATGTTGGAGGCTAGGGAGAGCAGAAGAAGAAGGCTGAGGGAGAGAGAAAAGATAAAAGGGAAATTCCAGACAACTTGGAGTGGAGCACTACTGCTTGTACTTTCTTTTGCCTTAGTTAAAGTGCTGTGTTGAAAGTGCCAGGCAAGCCTGACCTCGCAAGCTGTCCTAACAGTTGAACTAAATTTATACAGGCATTGGGTAGGGGAAGGTTAAACAATTGTTCAATTAAAAGCTAATAAAACAGATACATGGAGAAAGTGGAGGTTTTCTGCTCTAAATAGAGTGCAAAGCAGGATGGAGACAGCAAGATAAGGATAGGTGTTTGATCACGGAGAATGAGCTGATTTTACGATATTGACTGGAGTAACATATGGATCTAAATTAATTTTGGATTAATTCATTATGTTATTATTCGGAGATTCTGATCGATCCACCTCTATCCAACCCAAACAAAACAAGTAGGAATCATCATCTTATTTTACTTTTATACCTTTCTGTATTTATTGCAATATGTCTCCATTTCATATGCAGTGCATTTTTTATAATAATGAAAAATGTTAATTGAAAATAAAAACCAAATGGATCCAAATCAATTTGGATCATTTGTTATGTTACATTATTTTGGATGTTTCAAACATTCACAAAAGGCCCTAACTATCGCATCATGTCTTCTGAATAAAACAAATGAATACAAATGAATTCATTGCTTTGTTATAATTTACTTTAGATTCATTGAAATTCATTACTATTGTGTTTTGGGGATTCGAATACATAACAAAATTTTGTCTGAATTTCGATTTGTAAGGAAGCGAGTTACACATCTAAACATGAATGTTTTGGTAAATTTGGAGACTGGTCCATGTTGGACCCTTTGGTTTTAGGATTGAGGTTTGATGGACATTTCTGTTGATTTGTTTTATTGATTTATATAGCAGTGACCCTTTAATGCAGTGATTTGAACCATTCCTTTCAGTTCCTTCCACTGAAGGAGTTTGTTGCATAATGATGCAGCCATTGTTATATACACATGCATTTAGTATAGCGGAAATTCTATATGGAAAGCTAGTTATCCTACCAGTGTACTTTTGGATATTGGGAAGGAACAAGAACACTTGGTGAAAATAAACACTATCAAAATATTTGTAGGTAGTATCCTCGATGCAATCAAACCAAAGACCCAGATCTGCAATGCAAAACTGCCAACCAAACAAGGGATCCACAATGTTATGCACCGCAGTGCCCTTTCTGCCAGGCTCATTTCTGTCTGTGACCACCACTGAGGAGTGTTATCCATGCTGTTTGAACCCACATTTTTGTACCAGTTTAACCGGAGCAGTTTTCTGCATGAAAGGAAAGCACAGACAACTGTATACAAAAAAACAAAACAAAAACCTTTAACAGAAGTTCCCCTCTAAAGGCCTAAAAAAGGTTGAGCTTTGATCACACCTTGGAGACCTCATATACATTTTTTTTTTTTTTTTACAAATTTATGAATAGGATAACAAGCTCTTTATCTCTTTATTGTACTAAAGAACCTTCTTGGGTTAAAGGACATCTACTCTATCATCTCAGTAGGATTACTTGGAGTATCTAACTCAGGTCAGGTGATTATGGTATAGTACAGGCTGATCTTCCTGGCACTGATACATAGATACCATAGATATGCAAACATTGCCTGATTTGTCAAATGGCCATTTTGGACAGTCATGTCAGTATTGGTATCTTTAACTATGCATTAAACTTGATATAGCTTGTCTTATACAAACAAAAAGTATTTAATTTACGCCCCCCCCCCCCTAAGTTTAGTCTGGCATAATTTTATCAAATGTAATTTCTATAATGATTATATCTGTTACATTTATTTTGTCAGACATTATTTGTGATGTCTGGTACCCCGATACTTAAAGGTAACATATTCTGCACACAGACCTTATTATCCAATGCAAAAGACAGTTTGCTGTTTGCATAGTAATGAAAAATATGATCAAGCCATCTGGTAATAGTACCCTGTGGTATGATACAAACGTCAGCTTGTCATCTGCAAGAGACAAGAAATGTTTAATAACCCTCTCTGATTAGGTGACTTTACTTTACTAAGTACTGTGCAAATGTAGAAAGGGCTTGTATTTGGGTCAGTCTGGGATCCCTGACGTGTGTGATAGGGGCAAAGGCATGTTGGTTAAGGAGAGATTAGCACTCTGTTACCCCTGGAGACTTCTGTGAGTTTGGGGAAGGATCCTGTTGCCCATCCTGCATTAGGATTACCACAGACTTGCACCCTACAGCACCAGCACAGAACCCCATTGTGAGCTCACTTCATAGCAGTCAAGAGGACCTGCTTAAGGAGCACTCCTCCTTGAATTGTACCGTCTTGTTACAGAACTGTAAAATGCCATTTTGTACATACAAATACGTGGGAATTTTACTGCATTGCTGTACTGTGCAATTAATGACATAAAGCCAGAAGACGTCTCACCTGGCCCCTATAAATTACTGCCACCTTGTTAGCTGAAAGTATACATTCTAGGGTTCAGTTGTTCTGGAGTTGGATGTTACCTTTTACAGTACTGTCCATATGCTGCAAGTAAAGCTTTAGGTGTAGTAAGTTTTCAGACACATTCATACATTTAACAGACTACTGAGCAACGTTTGTATTGTATATGTGATCGATAGTTCCCCCCCCCCTCTTCCACATCCATTGTGCACCTCCCTGCATGGTCATAATGTTGACCGAGTATCACAGCACAATCTACAGTGGACAAAAGTCTGTATAGAGCTTAATCCCGCTATTGGATTTCCTTTCCACTGTGAAAAATTAAAGTGGTAGTAATTTTGTAGGTAAACATTTTTTTAAAAGTTTACCTACAGGTATGCTTATAATAAAGCTTACCTGTAGGTAAAATTAATATTTTACATTTAGGAGATATTCTTTTTTTTTTTTTTAAAGCCGGTGCATGCGCTCTGAAGGAACGGCATACCTGTGCTGGTCCTTCAGAGGTGTGTGCCGTGGCCCAGGATTCCAGCGCACATGCATGGTGGTGTCATCGCAACCCGGCCTGTCAGACAGCCGGAGTTTGTGAACCCGGAAGGAAGATCAGATGAAGATAAAAGCCTCTGCAGTGATGACAGCTCCGCTGGAGGGCTTCATTATTATTATGATGCAGGATTTATATAGCGCCAACAGTTTGCTCAGCGCTTTACAATATATTTTAAGGTAAGTTTTACATAACGTGCTAGTATGCGATGCAGGGGACTTTTTTTTTCTCTTTCCTACAGTTTACTACCGCTTTAATAAATTTGTGAAATTTGTGCACGTAACCCATTCAACCCTTTGCTATATTTAAAAGTAGCCTTCAATATGTCTTGTTTGAATAGCAGCGGGCTTGGGTGTGGCAGAGCAGATTATGTCTAAAATATTTAGAATGTTTATCCAGAACTGATATTGGTTTTTGGTAGATGTTGGAGACTTAAAGCTGGACTTCAGTGAAACCGCTTATCACACAGATGAATGCATAAAAAGGAAGCTGTTTTACTTGCCAAAGGATTAGTATGTTTGTCCATCCAGTCCTACAATTTACATGGCTCTGCACAGTCATGCCTGTCAGGGCAGGAGGCCTGATTTCCCTCTCCTGCAGATAAGTAATACACTTGCAAATTTGTTCCTTCTTTCAGTCAGTGACTTGATGGTGATGGGAGAAGGAGCAGACTGTTTAGCTCTTTTCTCTGTCACTGCAGCACAACTGATTGCCTTCTTGTCCTTGTGCTGCTTTTTCCTGTCCCTGTCTGGGATCTGCTGTAGAGGGACCACAAGAGAATGATGCATTGTTAAATTGAGGTACTTACACTCTTTATTCGGTACACCTGTTCAATTGCTAGGTAACACAATTTGCTAATCAGCTAATCACATGGCAGCAACTCAATGCATTTAGGGATGTAGATGTGGTGAAGACGACTTGCTGAAGTTCAAATCGAGCATCAGAATGGGGATTTAAGTGACTTAAATGTAGCATAGCTGTGGGTGCCAGACAGGCTGGTTTGAGTATTTCAAAAACTGCTGATCTACTGGGATTTGCATGCACAACCATCTCTAAGGTTTACAGAGAATGGCCCAAAAAAGAGAAAATATCCAGTTTTGTGGACAAAAATGCCTTCTTGAAGCCAGAGGTCAGAGGAGAATGGGTAGACTGGTTCGAGATGATAGAAAGGCAACAGTAACTCAAATACCACTCGTTACAACCAAGCTATGCAGAATACCATCCCTGAATACACAACACGTTGAACCTTGAAGCAGATGGGCAACAGCAGCAAAAATCCACACAGGGTGCGACTCCTGTCAGCTAAGAACAGGCAATGAAGGCTACAATTTGCACAGGCTCACCAAAATTGGACAATAGACTAATGGAAAAACGATGCCTGGTCCGATGAGTCTTGATTTCAACTGCGACATTCAGATGGTGGGGTAAGAATTTGGTGCAAACAACATGAAAGCGTGGATCCATCCTGCCTTGCATCAACGGTTTAGGCTACTGGTGGTGTAATAGTGTGGGGGATATTTTCTTGGCACATTTTGGGCCTCTTAATACCATTTGAGCATCGTTTAAACGCCACGGCCTTCCTGAGTATTGTTGCTGACCATGTTCAACCCTTTATGACTACAGTGTACCTATCTTCTGGTGGCTACTTTCAGCAGGATAATCCACCATGACACAAATCTTGAACATGACAATGAGTTCATTGTACTCCAATGGCCTCCATAGTCACCAGGTCTCAAACCAATAGGGCACATTTGGGATGTGGTGGAACGGGAGATTCGCATCATGGATGTGCAGCCGACAAATCAGCAGCAACTGTGTAATGCTATCATATCAATATGGAGCAAAATCTCTGAGGAATGTTTTCAAATCCTTGTTGAATCTATGCCACTAAGAATTAAGGCACTTCTGAAGACAAAAGGGGGTCCAACTCGGTACTAGCAGGGTGTACCTAATAAAGTGGCCGATGAGTGTATACTGCTTGTGAACAATTTATGAACCATCCCAACTCTGCACTGTGAACTAATAAATCCCCACCAGTGAACGCTATACGTACGTGTTGCTGCTGCCGTATTGTATGTCACTCCAACTATATTAAAGTGAAAGATTTACCCTTCAAGCTACAATATACGTAGAAACATCACACAATGTGACACTGTGAAAATAATAAAATACAAACTTAAAACATCTGTATCTGTTTCTAAAAAAAGTCCAAAACAAATGTATTTCAATCTTTCTTTTGTATCAAGTTCATCCATAGATCATTGTGTTTCTTTGTATAAATATAATTCAGTATTCAAAAAATACAATGTATTCATGAATACAGAGCTACATTAATTTTAACCTTCTGTATCTGCCTGGATTTCAACTCTGTGCTTGACTTACTGTCGTTTGCTGCAATCCTTTTGAGGGACTTTCACTTTCAACTTTTTTCAGTTTATTATTATTATTATTCTACAGGATTTATATAGCACCAATAGTTTTCGCAGCACTTTACAATATAAGGGAGACAGTACAATTACAATACATTTCAGTACAGAAGGAATAGGAGTATATATAGTATTATTGTGTACATTGATCAATCATGACTTTCTGACCACACAACTGATATTGAGTAAGTCCCACTTCGCCCTGATCCATTGAGGCATGGACCCCACTAGACCTCTGAAGGTATGTGTGGTATCTGGCACCAAGCCATCAGTGGTAGATCCTTTAAGTCCTGTAAGTTTCAAGGTGGGGCCTCCATGGATTGGACTTGTTTTTCCAGTACATCCCACATATGCTCAATTGGATTGAGATCTGGAGAATTTGGAGGCTTAGTCAACACCTCAAGCTCATTGTTGTGTTCCTTAAACGATTCTTTAACCATTTTTGTAATGCGGTAAGGCACATTGTTCTGCTGAAAGAGGTCACTGCCACCAGAGAATATGGTTTCCATACTGCACTTGATCTGCAACAATTTTTAGGTAGCTGGTACATGTCAAGTAACATGAATGGCAGGACCAACATTTCCAAAAGAACATTGCCAAAAGCATCACACTGCTTGATTATTCTGATACTGCATCATGGTGCTATCTCTTTCCAAGGTATGTGACGCACATGCACCCTGCCATCCATCTGATGAAAAAAAAATGTAAATTCCTCAGACCAGGCCACCTTCTTCTATTGCTCTGTGGCTCAGTTCTGATGGCTACATACTAATTGTAGGCACTTTTGGCTGTGGATATGGGTAAGCATGGGCATCCTGACCCATATGCGACAACACAGCAACTTCAGAGACAACTTATCACTTGCTGCCTAATATATCCCACCAACTTTAAGATGCCATTGTAATTAGATAATCAGTGATATTCACTTAACCTTCCGGCGGTCTCAAAGTTATGGTTGATCAGTGTATTATGGAGAATGCAGCTGGAGCACAACAATATTCAAAAGGTGTGTAGGAACTCCCAGATGGACAGAAACAAAACTGGGAACTTTGGCAATGAGGTGTTGCAAAGAATCCAAGGCTTATAAAAAAGCAAGGTTGGTAACTAGGCCCACTAGCCTCCACTTATAAATAAAATATCCAATCTATGGAGACACAGGTACCACAGCTCTAGGTACTACTCTAAAACCTTTTGTACAAGTAAGTGACCTTAGCTTTTACAAGTCTATAAAATAATGAATCAGGAAGCCTCCTAAAGCATTCCGTTCATCATTCAAAACCTTGGACCTTGGACTGGTCCTTAATATCCACTGTTTAAGACTCCAATATTTCATTAGAAGTTTGATTGAACAGGAGGCTGTTGTAAATATTTACAGCATTCTATAGATGAAAGTTAACACAGAAACAGCAGTAAAGTGCATGTTTCCTATGTAAAAGGTCATGAACAAATGAATAAAAGCAGCAACCTGGTCACATAAGTTCAACAGAAAACAATTACAGCAGAAGAGGATAGAAGATTCAAGTGACTGCTACTAAACAGGTCTTTGGAGGATTTTTTTTTTTTACTGAAAGTTTTTCTAGATGAGTAAAATGGAGAGGGAAAAAGGAAAAGATGTAATTAACATTGTATCTTGAAATAAGAACATATGCTTCAAAAACAAGGCTGTTATAATTACAAATTCAGCAAGAGGATCAATTTCTCTTTAAACACACTGGTACCTGAATTATAAAGTCATTTAGTTTTTAGGAAAAATAGTCCTACTTGTTTGTTTTTATTTTCTTACTAATAGAGAGCATTAATTTAAAGCCGAGCTCCACCCAAAAGAGGATGTTCCGCTTTAAAGACTGGTCCCCCGCTGCCCATTAATGATTGGAGCCTTTATGGGGCGGGGGGAGTGGGTACCTGAATTTGACAGGTACCCGCTCCCACTTCCGCTTCGATCACCTAGGCATGGAAGGTGTCCTCCCTTCCTCCCTCCCCGTAGTCTTTTGGGACACGTGACAGGTCCCAGAAGACTACAGGACCATTCAGGAAGCCGCAAGCTGTCACAGCCAGGTGCCCACACTGAAGATGCCTGCGCCCAAGGAGAGAAGACGGCCGGTAAAACGGACTGCAGGGGACACACCGCGGGACCGAGTGAAAAGGTAAGTGTGTGTTTTTTAAAAGTCAGCAGCTTCAGTTTTTGTAGCTGCTGACTTTTTTTTTTTGACAGACAGCTTTTTTCAGAATGAATGGCATCTTAATTATTCACAATCAGCAGGCCTGCAGTGTTCAGTATGATGTAGAGTGTCGCCTTTGGGCTAGGAAATGAGCATGCGAGGAATACAGTAGTAACTATAAATTGCGATAGATATTCCTTAAAGTAGGAATCTAGGAAAAACTAGGCAAAATGTTTTTTTCACTGTGGATAGAGTAAGGGAAGGCCATAAACCCCGTTATTTGTTTCCATCTATGTCCCATTGGGGAGAATACCCTTCACATCTTGTCCCATAGCCAAAACAGGAAGTGAGAGAAAATCCCTGCAAATTAAGAGAATCCCTAGGGGACCCTGAGATCACCAGAACTAGTGCCCCCATTGGAAGATTTCCCCTCTATTATTCTGGGGACAACCCAAAATTTGTGATTTTTTTTTTTTCACTTTCAATGATAATAGTAAACAGGACAAATAGAGAGGATGAATCTCCCTAATGGGGGCAGAGGTAACAATAAAAACCTTACAGGTGTTCTAATCCCTCTCCTTTTGTTGTACTTTCATCTTATTAGTGTCCCACAAAATAGTAGTGGTTTTGACCATAACAAAATTCATAACAGATCTTCTTTTTTTTTCCTTCTTATTTTATTTACCCAATGTATTTAGCATAGATGTGAACAAATGTCGCCAGCAGCATGGAACCTTAACATGTTATCCAAATGTGTATTGAAGCCAGCACACCAAAAACAGTTACAATGCAACATTTTAAGAACCTATTTCAATTGTGCAGAACCTCTTTGTCTTCACATGCCTGACGAAGGGGTCCTGCACGGCCTTGAAATATTGCCCTGGCACTGTCTGTGATGTGATCACTTCAATAAATGTTTGTGTGATATGTTAGGGATCCACTGTGAGCTGGCGACATATGTTCACATCTATGCTAATACCAGTTAACCAGCTGGCTGTTGCTATAGCACCCCCCATTCCAGGCTTCTCCCAGGACTGTGTGCGATGGGAATATGTTAAGCTATTTATTTAATACTGACTTATTACAGCACATTTACAAAGAAAAGAACAGTGGGTATTAGTCCCTTCACCTATGGGAACCAACAGTCTAAAATCCCTTTCTCACCCATAAATGCACTCACATGAACACTCTAGAGCAAGGGTGTCAAACTGGTGGCCCTCCAGCTGGTGCAAAACTACAAGTCCCATCATGCCTCTGCCTTTGGGAGTCATGCTTGTAACTATCAATCTTGCAAT
This sequence comes from Staurois parvus, assembly GCF_062004578.1. Lineage (NCBI taxonomy): Eukaryota > Metazoa > Chordata > Amphibia > Anura > Ranidae > Staurois > Staurois parvus. The sequence goes on along the minus strand of NW_028318029.1, from coordinate 2,397,993 downwards.
GCCTCATGAGACTTGTAGTTTGGCAACAGCTGGAGGGTCACCAGTTTGACACCCGTGCTCTAGAACAAGGGTGTCAAACTGGTGGCCCTCCAGCTACTGCAAAACTACAAGTCCCATCATGTCTCTGCCTTTGGGAGTCATGCTTGTAACTGTCAATCTTGCAATGCCTCGTGGGACTTGTAGTTTGGCAACAACTGGAGGGCTGCCAGTTTGACACCTGTGCTCTAGAGCCACTTGTTCAGAAATTCAATGAACCCTACTATATGTGTTTAAATGCTGAGTAAACTAGAGTCCCCAAAGGAAACCCATATGAACACAGAGAATAAATTCTAAAGTAGATGGTATATCTGATAGAGAACAAACCGCTTACCACCATGGTATCACATGACCAACAACGCCACCATCAGCCACACCCCGCAAGACAGAGTACTAGGTATCATTCTAGACTCCAATCTGTCTTTCCAGCCCCAGATCCAATCACTGACAAATTCATGCAGACTCCACCTCCGCAACATCTCCAAAATACACACATTTCTAACTCCAGAAACTACAAAGCAACTCATTCACTCCCTTATCATATCACGACTTGACTACTGCAACTCCCTCCTCACTGGCCTACCCCAACACAGGCTATCCCCACTTCAGTCTATCCTGAATTCTGCGGCCAGACTCATCCACCTTACCAACCGCTGCATATCCACCACCCCCCTCTGCCAATCTCTCCACTGGCTTCCGATTGCCCAACGCATAAAATTCTAAATATTAACATTGACGTACAAAGCTATTCATAACACTGTCCCAAAGTACATCACCGACCTGATATCCAAATACCACCCAAAACACACTCTCCACTCCTCACAAGACCTTCTACTCTCCAGTTTCCTGATCTCCTCCTCCCATGCCCATCTCCATGACTTCTCCAGGGCTTCCTCCATCCTCTGGAACTCACTACCCCAATCCATCAGACTGTCACCTTCCCTCCTCACCTTTAGGCGCACCCTGAAAACTCACCTCTTCAGAGAAGCCTACTCTGCCCTCACCTAATTGCTGATCTCCTCCACTCTTCCTACCACTCCATCCCCCACAGCTATTTCCTCCTGTACCACTCTCCCCTCCCTCCTAGATTGTAAGCTCCAAGGAGCAGGGCCCTCAAACCCCTCGTGTATTGTATTGTATTGTTACTGTGCTGTCTCGTGTACTGTCTCCCATTATAATGTACAGCGCTGAGCAAACTGTTGGCACTATATAAATACTGTATAATAATAATGACCATTACGATACCTAAAATACCAGGCTTTTTTCTAGTTTTGGTTGATGTGGGGAAAGGGTTGAACCTCTGTCACGTTTTTATTGGTGGTTGCATCTCATTTTGGGGACTTTTTTCTAACTGTAGGGGAGATTTACTAAAACTGAATTTTACTGTCAAAGCTTAGTTGGACAAGCTGAAGTTAGAATCTGGTGCAGTTGTGCATGGTAACCACTCAGCTTCTGTGTGCAGCAGTTTTAGTAAATCTCCCCCTTACTTTCAGATAGAACAGGAAAGGAGGGGACCTCCTTCCCCTGACTAAGACAAAAACAGTTGTAAAAATATTTTCTGGTAGGTTGAGGAAAGCTTCTAACCTCTGCCAGGATTTTGTTATCTGTATCAAGATAAGAGGGATTTCTCTTACCTCCTGTCTAGTTGATGGGTGTCAAACAGAACAAAGAGAAGAGAACTGCCTTGTAGTGGTTGCAGAAACCTTTAAATCTGACTCAGCGGGAACTAAGACAGGATTTTAAACTTGACAGGTGTTCTACCTCTTCCACTTCTTCCAAAGTAAGAAAAAATCATTGACTGTAGTTTACCTATAACTAGTAGTCAGTGGTGTATGTTTCAAAGTTTGGATCCGGTGTTAGTGGTGTCATCCTCCTGCTCAGCAAGATGTCTTCTTTTTTGTATTTGGATCCTTTACATACCAATGTGTGAGTCTTTGCAAAGGTGCACTATGTAGAGATGTTTGATTCACTTTGGTAGGCTGATTTGATTAATGCCCTGTTTGTTGGTCCTTGAACATCTGCCTTTCCAGTAATTCCACTTGACCATGTAAATCTCTCTCCTAATAATGCATCTACAATCCACTATTCAGTATAATGCACTATGATTGAAAGCTAGAACAATCTTTTAACTTAACCACAATATAGCAAAATAACAAAGTAATCATAATAAAATAACAAAGTAATAATATCAAATGGCATTTAATTTCTCTGGCTTTTGCCAGTTGCCAGTAATGGCTCCAAAAGCCAAATTTTCCATTCCAATCTAATTGTACCTAATATCCATTGATGCTCAACCTACAGTAGCTAGGTAACATTCCACACAATTAATGTGAAGTATTCCATCAGTTAGTGTTACTATACCCAGGACCCTGCGTTCACTCTACCTGGTCTCCCACAGTACCCACACTACATGGAAATGCAATTTTTTTTTTAGTAAATATAAACTGCTAAATACCTTTTCTCATCTGCAGTTAGAGCAGTCTTGTGACTTATATCAGTGTTCAGCAGAGCTCTAGTTAAACTTGTAGGAGGAATTTTCTTTCTTTTCTAGGAGGATGCAGGACCCCTGACCTCTGTCTGGACAGTGCTGATTGGCCCTGTGCTGATCACATGCACTCTCCCGGGAAAAAAAAACTCTAGCAATACACACCAAACTGAGCATGTGCAGAGTGTCTCCACAGTAGTATGTCTTATCAGGAGATAAGAGGGGGGGGGGCACTAGAAGAAGTGGAGGATCAGAGAAGTCAGGATCAAGCAGCATTTTTATACAATGCAGAGGATTAACCCCTTAGGTTCCACAGTGAGTATAACAAGCATGCTTTACTGCATATACAGACTGATTTTACTGTTGTGGGTTTAGTAACACTTTAAAATGTCCATTTAAATATGCTTTAAGTAAAGCATTTCCTCATAAATAGTTAATTATATCATCATCATTTTGTCAGCCCTCTATCAACATTTGGAACAATTATGTAGATAAATATTTGAAAAAATATTGTTTTAATATTTGATTTGTTTAATGTTCTAATAATGATTTTTGTTATGTTGTAATATTGGATTTTAATAATTGAAACAGATATAGATTACAGGATAGTACATACTGTATTTATTCCTCCATGCAAGTTTCCTTGTTTTAATTTAATTTGGGATTTTGTAGAAACTTTGTTGTACTAGCATTTAAATGGCTGTGGGGAAGAAAAAAACAATGCATTTGGTATTAAAGTGTTACTAAACCCAGGACCCTGCATTCACTATATCTGGTCTCCCACAGTACACACAACATGGAAATGGAATTATTGTAGTAAGTATAAACTTCTAATTACCTCATTATTACCTTATTAGCAGTTAGGTCAGTCTTGTGACTTCTATCAGTGTCCAGCAGAGCACTGGTTAAAGCTTGTAGGAGGAGTTTTCATTCAGCTGTAGGAGGATGCAGAACCCTTGACCTCTGTCTGGACAGTGCTGTTTGGCCCTGTGCTGATCACATGCACTCTCCCAAGAAAACAAAACACTCTAGAAATACACACCAAACTGAGCATGTGCAGAGTGACTCCACACGATATGGCTTATCAGGACATAAGAGGGGGACACTGGAAGAAGGGGAGGATCAGAGAAGTCGGGATCAAGCAGCATTTATACACAATGCTGAAGATTAACCCCTTAGGTTCCACAGTGAGTATAACAAGCATGCTTTACTGCATAAACAGATTGATTTTACTGTTGTGGGTTTAGTAACACTTTAATGTAACAGGAATGTAAGAAAGGGCAAAGTATTTGATTCCCATTTGGAGGATTGTATCTTTTACTTTCTAAATACAGTGTGTACAGTGTGTGTGTATGCAGCGATAATTACATATCTATCCTTGTATAGTATATAATACATTACATTCTTCTTATCAGGTCATTCTTTGTATGGCATGTGCATACTCTCCCTAGATCTTGTGGTTTTATTTGTTCTATATTCTTCCAACACTCCAAAAAATACCAAAAAGATTATGGATTCTGGTTAGTTTGGCACTACTTGCTATGTATGTGTATATGGCAGGGCATTGACAGTACTACTGGATGTTGGGGCTTTAGCTTCTCCTGTCCCTGGAAAGCTGTTTTACTCCTAAAGTCCACATTATAAGATTGTTGATCAGTGTGGTTTCTAGAGTGATAGCCCACAAGCACGTTTACAAAGGTTTCAGATCATACAAAGAAAGTAGATACTGCAGGGCACAATGCCAGCCAACTGTACTGAATAAAAGCAGAACTAAACTCTCTCAGTCAACATTATCTGTTTTAATCATTATGCTATTAGTGTTCATAAATAGATAGGAAGGCATGTTATAGTCACTTGTTTTCAACTTCCTGATTTCTGCCCTAGGCCACAATGATGTCCTTTATCCCAGGCATTTCTTTTCTTTCATCTGGAGAAGAGAGGAGGGACTTTCTCAGCTAAGCACACTCTCCTGCCTGCATGCCTGAGCTAAGGTCAGATGGATGGCCATAACTAGAAATGCTAGGGGTGTTATTCAAAGTTTTTTCTCAACAAAATAAAGCATAGAGGCATGGATGTATGGGTGAGTTTGCTTTGAATATTAAAAATGTATTAAATATTACTTTCAGTTTGTGATGCTCAGATACAGTGGAGTTCCATTTTAAACAGCACTTAGTCCATTGAACCACAAGTGCCATGCTGATTAGTGGCGTGTTTCTTTGGGGCATAGTTCAACATAATTTTGTAAAACGTTAACGTAATGTTATGTGAATATTTATAGATGAGCAAGTAATGTAAAATCCACTTCATAATTGGAAAGTGGAGTCCAGTACTTGTCCATTGGTCTAATAGCTGTTTTTCTTGGTGTGTTAGTGTAAAAAGTGGCACAAAGGTGTTCCAATGGATATCCTTTTTTTTTTAGCAATCCAAGTTATTATAGGCTGAGAATTCCTACCCTGAAAACACACAAACAAGAGAGGGGGTGCACCAGCCTAGCGCATTATCCCAGTAACATCTATTAAAAAGAAATAAGTAAATAAACGCACAAACAAAAAGCATCAAAGGCACATCATAAAGTACCAATAGTACAGTCCTTTCCTTGGAGGTCATCATCTGGATGCAACTTGTTAATGTGTTTCAAGGGTAAACCCTCTTCCTCAGAGCCTGCCTTTGACACTTTTTGTTTGTGAGAAGATTTATTTAATGCTTTCTTTTTTATTATTGTTACTGGGATAATATACTAGGCTGGTGCACCCTCTTTTTTTGTGTTTTTTTCAGTGTACCGTTAAGACATCTTCAGTCCTTAGTCAAGAATCGATGTGTCACAGGGTTTGGACATGGAGTGCCACACCACATTCATGCGCAGAAGGCATTTTGTTCTGCAGTATTTTTTAGAATGCCTACCCCCTGTACTGTATTTGACTTGATAAGGACATAGTAGTATAGGTTTTTGTAAATAAAATGATAACATTGCTTGTAAGAATATCTCCAATATCCCCTTCATTTACATCTACATTTTCTTGTAGTGTGTGTGTTTATTCCACTCCTATTTATAGTACTAGACATACATATTACCATTCTAAAATGTATTCACTTGTCATAGGTGGATATGTTAAGGCTACAAGAATAAAGACTTGCTCTATTACATATTAAACAGCTGTAGATCGTAGAAGCAGCCAGAGAGTGAAGTATGGTTCCTACTGAGATGGCACTGACAACCCTGATAAATATTTCAAAATAAAGTGAATTGAAAGCAAAGAGAATACAATATAAGCAGATATGGCAAAGTGCAGCACAGAAAGATTTGTGAATGTGTTTCTGTATGGTTTGGTGATCCATTATTCGTTTTTGAACTTTGTAGCAATTAAAAAAAATATCTCCAAAGCAACAGAAGTTGCTCTGGGGCACCTGGACTTAAATGACAGTGTTTGACTTTTTTATACAGTGTTAAATTGTGATTATAAGCTTTGTTCCATTATTATTTGATACTGCCTCTAAAATTAAACTTGAATGTACAGTATTGGAAAAACAAAAAAAGACATATATGATATAGTCTGTCTCCAGCATTCACACAGCAGTTTTTTTTCGTCTGAATCCTCCTGTGACATAGGTTTACTACCTGTTGATTTTGAGAGCAAATTTGTTTCCAGTTCCTGTAACAGAGTGGCAACACTGTTTTGTGGCAGTGTTGTCACCCTGTGGGCAGAGCAGTCTCAAGCTGGCCATAGATTTATTGGAATTCAGTTAGCTAAGCAGGGACCGGACAAATTTTGATCCATCTATAGGCAGGCTGGTTGTACAGAAATCAATCTCTTGATTGACTTCTGTAGAACAAGCCTGTTGGAAAATTGTTGCTCAGTCAGTAGCAAAGGCTATAGCCTGCAGTGCTGATGAATGCATATTGATGGTAAGGAAGCCTCCCTGCTGTCCAGAATACAATAGCTCCACCAGAAGGATTCCCCCATCCACCTCAAATGTGTGGATGAGGGAATCCATCTTCTTTCGTTCTACCCGCTGGTTGAAGGAAAGAAAATGAATCATGTATGGCCTGCCTTAGATGGACATTTATTTTTTTAATTGACTTTAGGTAGGACACAAACAAATTTCAGCCTAACTTCAGCTAACGCTTTTATCAGTTACAGAAACAGTTTTTGTTTTGTTAAAAAATGTAACCTGTATAAATAAAGGGGATCATTGTAAGCCATCTTGGTAGTGTTATATGTTGTTGTCCCGTCTTCTGTAGCAATTGCTTTTGCAGGACAGCTTGGTCTACATGGAAATTTAGAGATAAATATATAAAAGGCATGCTTTTCAATTTCTCCATCAGCTTATTCCCCACAGTTATTATCTATTGTATCGCATGACCCTCCCATTTAGATTGCAAGCTCTAATGAACAGGGCCCACTGATTCCTCCTGTACTGAATTGTATTGTAACTGTACTGTCTGCCTTCATGTTGTAAAGCGCTGTGTAAACTGCTGGGGTCATATAAATCCTGTATAATAATAATACTAATAATAATAATACTGTCAAATAAAGAAAGTAATGTATATACTGAATAGTTTCCTTACAGGTGCTAACTCTATACATTAACCAGAATACAATATGTTTTGCTATAGTGGGCCTTAAAATGTTTTTTCTAATGTTGTGGAAAAAGCGCACACTGGTACTCATTGAGGTTTGGTTACTAACAGCCGTGCACTTAGCAAAATGAATTTTCACTTTGCAAGGGAATGTTCCCTTAGATTAGTGAATGAGGTGAAGCTCTTCTCATTCCCACCATCCAATCATGGGCAAACAAAAGATCCTGTTTTTTTAAATTTCCCATGCATGTGCTTAGGTATTCTTTGCAAAGCCTATTTTAACCACATTCACTAAACTAAGGTAAAATTCCCTTGCAAAATTACCATTATCTTCCCCTTTAGCAAGTCAACCCCTCTATATGCTATATATCTTGGTTTAAAGTTTTACTAAACTCACAACAGTAAAATCAGTCTGTATATGCAGTAAAGCATGCTTGTTATACGCATTATGGAACTTAAGGGGTTAATCCTCTGCATTGTGTGAAAAGGATGTTTGATCCTGTCTTCTCTGATCCTCCTCTTCTTCCACGTTCCCCCTTTAATCTTCTGATGGGACACAGCCTCAGGGACACTCTGCACATGCTCAGTTTGGTATGTATTGCTAGAGAGTTTATTTCGTGGGAGGGTGCATGTGATCAACACAGGGCCAATCAGCACTGTCTAGACAGAGGGTCAGGGGTTATGCTATCTCATAGGGAGAGGAGAGCAGAATGAATACTCCTCCTACAAGGTTTAACCAGTGATCAGTTGGACACTGATAGAAGTTACGATACTGCTATATACTGCTGATGAGTGAAGGTATTTAACAGTTTATATTTAGTAAAATAATTGCATTTCTATGTTATGTGTATTGTGGGAGACCAGATACAGTGAATGCAGGGGCCTGGGTTTAGTAACATTTTAAGATGAAGGTGAGAGATATATTTAAAGCCTGTTCTGTAAACCATGGTATTGATTATAGCTAGATGTGTATCCCCATATTGGTTCTGCTTTATGAAGCTTTTAACCATTTAGGCAAACAAATGCTTTCTTACTTTCCACAGACACAGCCTAGTTATCTTTGCAGAAAAAAAACTGTGTGAGTATTTGAGGATCTCTGTTAATAGTCATAGACCCTCTTTACTTGGTCAAAATGTGTTATCACAAAAAAAAAAATATATATATGTATATATATATATATATATATATATATATATATATATATATTGTATCAGTCTTCTTCTGGTACATGTCAGTCTTCACAGTTCAAAATATGTGTCTATTTAGCTTTGAACTGACAAGAAAGACAATGGGGGAGATTTACTAAAACGGTATCATTCAGAATCTGATGCACCTGTGCATGGTGTCCAGTCATCTTCTAACCTCGGCTTGTTCAGTTAGGCTTTGGCAATTAAACATGGACGCAGATTGGTTTCTTTGCAGCAGTCACTTGACTTTGCACTTTCCAGCTTTAGTAAATCAACCCCAATATGTTTTTTGTTGTGGTTTACAATTTGTTTTTATATTGTTATTATAATAGCATGTATATGTGATTTGTAGCTTATTTTTAAATGGCTAAAACCAATACTATAGTACTCTCTTAATCTCCCAATGCTAATAATATTTTCTATAAATAAAAACACAGGAACCTCCTTGGCTTCTGATATACCAACTTCAAGAAAAAGGAACATTTGAGGGCTTGTGTCTGTACCTGCATTCAGCAGCTGTGTGTTGTTCCATTGAGAGGACTGAATGAAAAGTTGATCACTTTTTTGATACTGAAGTGAGCAGTGGCATACTTAGCCCATTTGGGCCCATTTTGAGCAGATCACTTTTTTTACATTCCTTCCTATGCATCCAAAAAAATGTCAGTAATAATTATTAAATTAAAAGTCATGATGGTGGAGTTGGGAGCAGAATTGTCCAGTGTAGGGCAGACAGCAGCCATCATAAGTACAATTTATGCAGAGATTGAACTTTGCCTGACATGCAGGGGCTTAGAGTAGCTATCCGCATAGTTGCAACATTTAGAAATAGTAGGAATGCCTTGAAAGTATCAAGAAGAACAACATGGTGCACACAGCCTATGAGTTGCCCACTGAACACCTGGAGGCTTGACCAATTATAGTCCTACATGCAGTGGTGTATTTAGGTTTCGTGCTGCCCGAGGCAACACAAAAATTGCCCCCCCCCCCCACGGAGAGACCCTGACACCGACCATCACCTCCCTCCGCCACGAAGAGAGCCTGACATTGGCCAACAACACCCCAGCCCCCCACCTGATAGAGCCTTCCACTACCACCGCCCCCCATACACTGGCAACCCCCCAACCCCACCCGGGGAAGAGATAAGATACTCACCCTCACAGTTCCAGACATCCCCGGGAACAAGAGTCAGGCTCTGCATACACCATCAAGCAGCCCGCAGCCTCTGTCAGATCCCACCTTGTCCTCATGCTGCGTCTGTCCCTTCTTCCATCCCTTCTTTCATGGGGCGTCGCTGTCCCCCTGAAAAATACTGCTGCCCCCCTGAAAACTGCCGCCCTAGGCAAATGCCTTGTTTGCCTTGTGGTAAATACACCCCTGCCTACATGTGTACATTATCTGGACTATAATTTAATTACAGTAGTAATAAGTTAGAAGTGTCTTTTTATAAGACATATTGCATCAATGATTATCGACAAAAGGGAATAGAGGGCACTCATGTATAGCAAAGGCTGAATGAAAAACTAGGCCACCCTTTGCCTGGAATTCCAGATTTTCTGTTTGCAACTCAAGTTTCATTTTGATATTTGAGGTATTTTTCAATTCTATATTTTATTACATTTGCTTTTAAAAAAAATATCTTACAAAACCATCATAAATCTTTTTACATCATACCTTTAAACTTTATCCCCATACCCACCCCAACACACCCTTGTCCAATCTCATCTTATCCTCTCTTTCCCTTCCTATTAATCTAGTCATATATATAGATCTCTTTTAACCATTTAAATTCTCTGGTACTACTATTGGGGGACCTTTAATTTTTAAGTATTTTTCTGAAGTTTTAAACTCATACCATTTACCCCAAATCTTTCTAAACTTTTCCATTTCATCATTCTCCATGTAACAAAGTTCCTCCATTCTACTAACATATTCTACTCTGTCTATCCAATCCCTCATTGTTGGTGGATCTTGGGCCTTCCAAAACCTAGGAATTAAACCCTTTGCCGCACCAATCAGATGATATAATAAATTGTTTTTATATTGTTTTACCGACGACTCTGTTCTATAGAAAGGACATGCCCATGGATCCTTCTGGATAGATGTCCCCCATATTATCTCCTGCCAATATAACTGAATTTTTGGGCATTCCCACCATATATGAGCCATTGTCCCTATTGCCCCACATCCTCTCCAACATAAAGGTGATACTTCTTCTCTCTGTTTATGTGCCACACTTGGTGTACAATACCATCTAGACAAACATTTATAATTCATCTCCACTATAGTTGTGTTCGTCATCCCGTGCATTAACATTTTCCTCTTCAGGTGATCATTCATATTTATACCCAATTCTCTTTCCCAACCCTCCAAGAACGACAATGACCCAGCTCCCTCCAATGGGGACACCTTATGTCAGGGGGCACTCTGATGGGAATAAAAGCACAAAAAATGGCAACCGTCCCAACCTATAACCAGCCTTAGCAGTAAGGTGCATATGGGAGGGCAATGCACATTGCAAACAAACAAAGGATTTCCCAGAAACACTTACCAGCCAGCCTGCGAAACAACCAATTTGGCCCTGTCTAACAGTTTGCGTTAAACACTTTCCTACCAGGCACTTGTACCCCCTTCCTACCCAGGCAAATGTTCAGCTTTCAGTGCTGTTGCACTTTGATCGAAAATTGCATGGTCATGCAACACTGTACCTATATGAAATTTCTATAATTTTTTTTAAACAAATACATCTTTCTTTTGGTGGTATTTAATCGCTACTGGGGTTTTTTATTTTTTTGCACTATAAACAAAAAAAGAGCAAAACATTTGAAGAAAAAAAAGGTTTTCTTTTTTTTCTATTATAAAATTTTTCAAACCGGTACTTTTTCTCCTTCACTAATGTGCGTTAATGAGGCAGCACTGATGGGCACTGATGAGTCGACACTAATAGGTAGCACTGGTGGGCATTGAGGAGGCACTGATGATGCACTGATATGCAGCAATGATGGGCACTGATAGGCGGCACCGATGGGCGGTACTGGTGGGCACTGACTGGTAGCACTGATTGGACGGCACTGATTAGTGGCACTGCTGGGCACTGACAGGCAGCACTGATGGGTGGCACTGCTGGGCACTTCTGGGTGACACTGCTGGGCAGCACTGATAATCAGTGCAGATCTCCTCTGTCACATTTGCTGGTTATCGGCAGTACTTTCCTCATGCTGTGACAGCGTGAGGAAAGTGCTGCCGGTAACCGGCAACTATATTTACTTTGTGATCTGTCGTGCCATTGGACACAGCTGGTCACATGGTAAAAGGCCATTGTGATTGGCCTTTTACCTTGTCATGTGATGAGCTGTGACCGTAGGACACAGTGAGCGCCGGGTGCGCGCCGCTGGGGGAGCGCAGGGGGCGCGTTCTGGGAGGACGTCTATGGACGCCCTCCCAGAACTGGACAACTACTCTGTATCTGTCTTTCGGCGTTCAGGGTGGTACTTAGGCATAATTAACACTTCTATATGGTCCCTATGACATAGCATATCTTAATTATTTTTTAGTTCAGGTCCACATTGAGTGACATAATTGAATAATTATTGTGATGTTGTCATTTTAAGTTCAGAAAATACTATTTTGTATATTTTAGTCATCTCTGCTTATCATAGAGCATACTGACTGCTCTCAAAATATATATCAGCTCCCACTGTGCTTGAATTTTAGTGAGGAACCATTTTATCTCAATGAGAATGGCTTCTTTTACATTTCATTTAAACAGTACATCTGAGGAAGGTTATACACGTTGAATCATTTGAGAGAAAATGTGGCTGTGTAAATGGTTTAAACAATAGAATGTTAGTAGGGTTGAGGCAGAGGTTATCATGTATAAGATCCCATTTAGAGGTACTGTCAGATTGCAGGCAGATCATTCACATTTTTCTTTTATGTTGAAGCAAAATTCCATGGAAAAATGTATGGGATAGTTAATATGTGTATTCATTAAAAACCATTACCTTTATTTTCAAATACTGCTAGTCTAACTGCCAGAAATGTGACTTTACATTTTTTTCCTGCCATCCCCTACGCAGCAGAAATCAGACTGAGAGTGGGAGGTTATGCTCTGTGAGTCAATTAGGCTGTATTTCATATCTATGTTATGTTAATCTGACAAAAGATATGGAGGTATTTATGTGGCTTTATGGTTTTATTTCACATTGTATGTTTATTTTGCAATATTTACCCAATGACTCCACAAGACAGATTTGTACTGATGGTCACATAGAATAATGTATAGAGTTTACAAGTGGAAAACACCTGCTTAAACCATACCCAGTATACTAGATTGTTTTTTGTACTATAGGTTTCCACATTTAGTAGCCTGAGAATTTTTATTATAATGTGTAAGTACTTAAAGCGAAATTGCACTCTCTCAATCAACAGGGAATATTTTCAATCCTCATGCTGCTAGCATTAGTAAATAGATAAGGTATATTACATTTACTTGTTTTAACCTTTTGTTTTTTGTTCAGTTACTTCCTGGTTTCCATGCCTAGGCAAATGATGTAATAAATCCCAGCAGTCTTCAGGAGGGAAGGTTCCTCAGCTCAGCCTATTCCTGAGTGAAGGACAGATAGATTCCAGAAAGTATATGATACATGAATCATCTACCCTTACTCACAGAGGAGCTCAGCTATGAGGAAAGATGAGATGAACTGAATTTATTCTCTCTTGAGAAGAGGAGATTAAGGGGGGATATGATCAACATATAAATACATCAGTGGTTCATATAGTGAACTCGGTGTAGAGTTATTCACCCTGAGGTCATCACAGAGGACAAGGGAGCACTCTTTACGTCTGTAGGAAAGAAATTTAATCTCCAAACACAGAAAGGTTTCTTCAGAGAGAGAGCTGTGAAAATGTGGAATGGACTCTCTCAAGAGTTGGTTCTGGCCAGCTCAGTGGATTGCTTCAAAAAAGGCCTGGATTCTTTCTTAGATACACAGAATATAACTGGATACTAACATTTATAGGTAAAGTTGATCCAGGAAATATCTGATTGCCTCTTAGGGGATCAAGAAGAATTTTTTTTCCCTGCAGGAGCAAATTGGATCATGGTTTGTTGGGGTTTTTTTTGCCTTCGTCTGGATCAACTGTGGGTGTGGGATTATAACTTTTTTTTTTTTTTATTAATGGTTGAACTGGATGGACTTTAGTCTTATTTCAGCCAGACTAACTATGTAACTACTCAAGATGGCCACAGCCAGATATGCTAGAGGGTGTTTTTCAAAATGATTTCTCAGCAAAATAAAGCATGGAGACATGAATGGATGGGTGAATCTGCTCTGAATATTAAAAATGAAATAAATAGCTTTAAATGCTGGCTATACATCAGGGTATCTGATTATTTCATCACAGATTATAGGATAATTTCACTTGCCAGGCAAAGTCAGTGGGAAACATAGGCTTGAAGGCAATTGGACATTATATTAGTTAGCCTTTGCAGGACTGGGGTGCGTCTACCCACGCACCCCATGGCCACTAGGATAAAATTTAACCTTTACTAGGACTTGAATAATAAAAATGTATATTGCAGACTGCGTGTGTGTTGATATACTAAGGTGGAGGCAAACACCCAAGAAGAGGAGGACTCCAAACAAAAAGCTATTGGTGGTTTGGATGGAACTGTCCAGAAAGAAAACTCCAACTATAACTTCATATGCAGGAACTCCCTATGATGTGGAGATATGAAACACTTACAAGGAACCTGTGTCCCTATATGACCAATCCTGAAAAGTGTTATCAATCCTTTCTCAGTATTGTGCAGGATGGAGAGCCAGGAAAATTACTTCTATCTCAAAATATATAACAGTTGAAAAATGTCAAACTAAATTCAGTGGTCTAAAGAGGAAATAGCTGTCAATCCCCCCACACACTGCATCTCCTCTCTCAATATTAATGTGGACCTTACTAAAAAAAACACCACAGATTGAAACAGAGTCTCTAGCCCCATCCCCAATGAAAACCATGTGCTTGCTTGTTTTTTGTGTACTGTAGGTTTCCAAATTTAGCAACCTGAACATTTTGATTGTAATGTGTGAGCACTTAAAAGCTGGCTATACATCAGGGTACCCGATTATTTAATCACAAATTCAGTGAGAAACATAGTCTTGCAGGCAGTTGGACATTATATTAGTTAGTCTTTGCACCATGGGAAGAAAACAATTATTACAACTTATTGCATTTCTGTAAATTTTGCCTCACTAGGCAATCATTAATTCTCAGTGTACAGAGATATTGTTGCAAAACAGATCCCCAAAAAATGGTATCAGACATAATAGACCTTTGCTTATGCCCAAGCTCAATGGCTTGCCAATGGTATCTTTGCAGACTTGCCTCCCATTTTAGCTGTTATAAGAAGTGTAATAACTCCTAAATATTATTTGCTATACCACCCCTGTTGGGAGCTAAGTGTAAGTTTTCATAATCCTGGAGATAATTATCCTTTTTTTATGAATGTTACATATTTCACATTATAAAAAAAAGGATTCTAGCAAGAATGAGCCAGGTGCGTTCATAGCAGTGGAATGGTAATCTTTAAATATCAGTATTTTGCAGCTTGAAAAGGCTGTTCGGGATGAGTAACAAAGTAAGCAACAGGGAGATTGCGAAACCTTCAGTCTTTGTAGTACAGTTCCATGAATCAACCTTCTCTGTTATTGAGCCTACCTCCAGCAATACCTAATTATTTTTATTTTAATACATTTTTTAAAGGATAGTTTGTTAGATTATTTTAGTCTTTTTAATGGCAAGCAATATCTCTTTTTTTTTTTTATATTCACATCCATACCTTTATCAGACCATATATGTTCACTCCTGGTAAATTTTCACTCCTGTAAGAGCCAAGCTGTCTTACAATGCACCTGAGGTGAGCAATCTGCTGGGTCATCTGGTTGCACTTGCACCAGTTCAACGTGAAGTCATAAGGCTTAATAATGATGACCAGCAGCATGCTGCGATTTAAATTTCCATTCTAGGAATGCTTCCACATGTACTGTGACAGTTGGCATTGGAAGGTATCAAGTGAGATGGCTTCCTCTTGTATGACCATCTGCATGCTGGATACTGCTTGAAGAAAGTGGTGGTTAGCACAAACACAATGCTAAAGAAATATTAGAGTAGTTTTACATATAATAAGATGGAACATTCTGTTAAAATGATCTTGTTTGACTCATGCTTGGAACACTGGCAGAAAGTCCAAGTAAAAATACAATTTCAGAAAAAAGGATTGCATCAAAGATGTAATGCTAAAATTAAAGACCTTTAGCTTGGGAAAGTACTGTGTATCATACACAATTTTGTTTTTAAAATAAAATGCTTGTTTTCATCTTTTTTCATTCATTGTTTCATCTCAGATCTGTTGATTTCTTGCTTTATCTTTGCAGCCAGTGCAGTACATCAGATCTGTTTATTGTGTAATGGAATAGGTACTTGTAGTGTGCCTCTTTAGTACAAGTGGCAGGGGGTGTCAATGCAGAAATACAACAGGGAAACAGGAACACAGTATTTTTGCCTTATAATAGGAACAAAGACCTCCATAGCAACATTCCATGCCAAGGATTATTTTATTGAAAGATTCATATCTTCCATTACCATTTATTGCAATTTCAAATGTACACTTGAATCTTGTCTATGGATTGTCTGGTGGCAATTAATACCAATTTATAAAGTTGATTGAAATTATGCACCAGTATGAAAGCTAGATAAGTAGTGTATTCAGAAGGAAAGTTCAGCAATGGCATTCTATGTTCTCTCGTGACACATTACCTTTAATATATTACTGTCTTAGCTAGCAGATGGAATAGGGGTTATGTCCCACCGCCAGGCCATTCAAGTTTCTGCTTAGCAGAACATCTGCTCTGACCCGCTAGCTGCTATTTAACACATGCTTACATGTCCACCTGCTGACTGCAGCTGGTAAATGTGAGCTGTATGCAATATTTAATATTTACCTATTTTTAGTGCTGATCATAATGAAAAAATATATATTGCACTATAGATTACCCTTTAAAGTGGTTGTAAATCCTTGCATATACCCTGTGAAGTGACTGGCCTCAGGTCATACACAGAGATGAAAAAATCCCCCTACATAAGTTGTACCTGTTTATTTGTGGTATTCTCTTCTCTTCGCTGTTCAAGGTGCTGCATTTATAAAGCTTTTCTGAGAGGAGACAGTGAAGAGAGCTCTGATAGCTGATTGGAGGGAAGGAACACCCCCCCCCCCCCTCTACACAGTTCACAGGAACAGAGCTGAAGCTGTCAATCTGCTGGAGGTCCCTCTCCTGTCACCATTTTTCTCTTGGTGTCAGGAAAACTTGTCAGAAACGATTCATGCTGATAACAGAGGAACAAAGCAGCAGACAGAAATTACACTTGGTGCTCTTTTACTGAGACAAAAGCACACTATAGAGGGATATTCTTTGTTCATATTTCATGCCTGAGGTTTACAACCACTTTAGGGATTTCTACTTGTAATAAAATGTAAATCGCTAAGCAGAACAGCCTTCGCCTATAAGTGGCTCTTGAGGGTTGGATTAGGATACATTTCTCTGAATTCCTTGTTATGTATAATTTATATATGTATTGTGTGTTTACCAAATCTTCATTGCCATTTTTTGCAATTTCAAATGTGCCCTTGAATGTTGTCTATGGATTGTCTGGTGGCATTCAGTACCAATTTCTAAAGTTGATAAAATTGTACACTGATATAAGATCCTATAGTAACCCAGAGCTGCTTAGCTTTCAGTACTTCAGTGTATTATGGCAAACATAATATTGTTTAATATAATACATAAAATAGCACTGGCTCTCTCCATAGTTGGTGCTCAAAGTGTTAAGACTTGATGTGTTGTTTTTGCTGCTATTCTCTTCTTTTTAATTAATCGTATGTGTTTTATTGCTGTCATATGGTGAAATTGCAGCCCATTGTTTCCGAGGAGAAACAGCGTCTAGTGCATTGCTTGTATGGCTGGATTCCAGAGGAATACTTGGGTGTACAGAGTAGTGCTGCATGTTCAATGTGTTTGGTGCAGTGCAGCAAGCTTCTACCACATCAGCACTGACCTGACGTTTGTTAGGAATAGTAGCTCCTAGAAATGGAAAATATCCACTGCTATGAAATAATGTATTAGCAAGGGAGGTTTGCATTCATTTATCACTGTGCTGACAGCTGCTGCTTTCTGGGTACCAAGTTTAAAAAACATAGAAATATGCTGTTAGGATCTTTTTCAGCTTCTTACAGGGAGGATGTGTTTAGTGTATACAGCACGTAAAGAGCACCTTTGATGGGACAAACCACAGGATCGACCACCCCCTGGGCTGCTATGGGAGATCTCTATCACATCAATAACTCTGTTTACTAAGCTATGCATCAAGGAAATTACATCACATTTAATGTGGAATTGTATGGGCTAAACAACGCATGCTTGAGCATACTTTTTGCTTACGTAAATAATTATATTTAACATAAAAAGCATACATATAAATGTGGACATATTCCTTTGCAAGTTGTATTAAAGTAGAATTGAATTTATAAATTAAAAATAAAATAAAAAACACTACCCATCTTGAAACTGGACAGATTGGTATGGATTGAGATTAAATTCCTCACTTGATTTTAGGACCTCCCAGATAACTTATCCTTATGGGAAAACCCTATATTTACACAACCTGTGATTCCAGGTACTGCATTATAGATATCCCATGGTGTTGTAACTCTTGCAGACACATACCAGAAAAAAATGGTATACTTGTTCATGCAACTACAGGAGAGACACGTTTTGACCCTTAATTCTTTCTACCGATCCTGACAGCTATGCCGTGGCTTGGTGGCACAATTCAGGGAGCAAGATAGACCCATCTCTGAATACTCATCAATAGATGTGTTAAAGTCTCAAGGCCTCAAAGAGTTGATATCCACGTTCCCTTCCTACTTGCTACACACTAAGCTGGGTGAAACTCCACTTGCTATTAAGATTAAATGACAGACCTCACTGTGTTTTGTCTCTACAGAACAATTGGATGATATAAACTTCTCTCTTATGTTGGTCTCACCAGCAGTTAATAATTAATCAAAATGTATATTTTACTCCAAACATACCTATCTCCTGTTCAGCTGCACAAAACGGGAACATATGCCCAGGGCTGCTGTTAGAAACCGCGGGGCCCCATACAGCCCCCCCAAAAAAACACAGTTTGCTATGCTTCAGTTGCCGTATGAATGAACACAGTGAGTGATCAGTACCGATCACTCATTGTGTTTATTCAGGAAAGGAAGGGCTGGTAAATGGGACATATTTAGAGGACCATTCCCCCACTCTCCATCCTGTGTGCTTACAGCTGCTGGTGGGAAGGAAAGGAGGGAAGCCGGCAGCACTGCTGGGATGGCTTGGGCAATGGAGGAAATATATGGTGCACAGGGAGGCTGATGTACTGGGGGGGCAAGTACTGGAATTGTAACCAATAAATAATATTTTGAAATGCCAAAATATTGGAGCCACTCTGGGGAAGTTTCTGTGGAAAGTCATTCACTGAGGCTATTGGTTTGGAGTGTTGGAACCATTCTGAGAAAAGTCAATGTATATGAGCGATTATCCTGGTCTGGAGAAATATATGTTTAAACCAAAGCAAATTTTGCCAACCATGAGAGTGGGAGGCAAACAAAGTTGGTGAGTGCACACCTAAAGGGGGAGCACAGCACAATTTGGATATTTATTTATTTACAGTCACGTGGTGATTTATTTTGAAAAATTCAACCTACACGGTGATTTTAAAGAGGACTTTTATTGATGGACTTTTTGTTTATGAATTTTTTTCTTATTTATGATTTACAGAGCGCTGCATACATATTTTGGCATTTCAAAATATTATTGGTTACAATTTTTTGTTTACAGGGGGAAGTAGCGGCTATATATATATATATATATATATATATATATAGTTTTATTCACTTATTAATTTAATATTTTTTCACTTATGAATTTACCATTTTGAGCACGGTTTATATTCAGTAAAGTGGATTATATACACATACTTATTATATGTATATATCTTCCACTTGGGGATATACTGTGTGTTATAAGTACTGGAATTGATCCCCTGTATGGCTGTCTCTGAAGAAGCTGAAAGCCAGCAGAAGGTAGAGGAGAAGAAGCCAGCTTTGAACTGCTGAATGGAGAGCCATACAGGGGATCGGTTCAAGTAATTGTTCCCCCACCATGTCGATTACCCCCTCTTCTGCCCACGTTTGCTTCACCCAGCTGCCTGGGCCCCCCTGCTGGCCTGGGCCCTGTACAGGAGGACTGGTGGTACACCCTTATCTATGGCCCTGCATATTCCTCTCCCCCAACTGTAAACGATGCAGTGAACCTCAGGCAGATATCACCTGAATTTTGTTTATTCGGTAATCTAGGTGAAGAATGTTGGCAATACTATACAAGAATGTTCTTGTGAGAAACGTACAAAGCCATAGCTATTAAATGGATAAATCCATACTACTCTCCTGTAGTCCAGTAGAAATAACTGGTCATCAGATACCTTATGAAAATCATATATATGGAATAGGAACTGTCCCCTTTTGTTAAATATGGGACCTGATGTTGTAAATCTGCTCTCACGTTAAGTTCGGAGTGACCTCCCAAGCCTTAAAGTTATAGGATATGTGAACTTCTTTGCAATGGTGTTTTAGAAAGCATTTGTGTAACAAAAGCACAGGAGAGCCAGTCACTGTTCCAGTTCTTTTTTTATGAAACTTATTTGTACTCAAATGGTTTGGGTTTTTTTACGATTAATGTAATTGAGAACATATATGCACTTATATACGTATGTCCAACTGGTTCAGATCAATAAATAGAGTTTAAAAAAATACAACAAATTAAATTACAAACAATAGCATATTCTGACTTCCCAACCTAAGCAGCAGCTATACAGTGTTTACTCTATGCAACCCCAATGTCCCAGGTCCTTACACATGTGTAGGATCTAACCATAAAGAATAAAGGCTGATCTCAGCACAAGTACTGGAATCAGGCATTATGATTAAACTGCTGGGGAATAGATGACGTGAGTCATACAGGATCTGGAGCTCTAGTAGCATGCAGCCAAGCTTTGATTGCTGTGCTACACTCCAGTTGGAGCTCTGTATATACTATATTGATGCCTCTAGTGCCTCTAGTGCATCAGTTTTGAATGATGCATTCTTTCCTCGCCAGCAATGGTTCAGGTTGCTTGAAACAGCAGACCCAGTTAACCGCCTGTTGCCTAAGCTGCTGCTCTTTCATTTAGCCACATAAATAATTCAAGCTAAAAACAAATAGATGCTTTTACCACTGTGTTGGTTCACATACCTCTGCTTTTAATTTTTGACAGTAATAACTGAGCAAAATAATGGGGCAAAAAAAACTTTCAGACTATAATAAAAAAGCCATACTAGGTTGCACTTACATTAAATATACAGTGGATATAAAGAGTCTACACACCCCTGTTACAATGTCAGGTTTCTGTGATGTACAAAATTGAGACAAAGATACATCATTTCAGAACTTTTTCCACCTTTAATGTAACCTATAAACTGTACAACTCAATTGAACAACAAACTGAAATCTTTTAGGCAGAGGGAAGTAAAAATAAAAAAAACTAAAATAATATGGCTGCATACGTGTGCACACCCTTAAACTGATACTTTGTTGAAGTACCTTTTGATTTCATTACAGCACTCAGTCTTTTTGGGTATGAGTCTATCAACATGACACATCTTGACTTGGCAATATTTGCCCACTCTTCCTTGCAAAAACACTCCAAATCTGTCAGATTGCAAGGGCATCTCCTGTGCACAGCCCTCTTCAAGTCATCCCAGAGATTTTTGATCGGATTCAGGTCTGGGCTCTGGCTGGGTTATTCCAAAACTTTAACCTTCTTCTGGTGAAGTAATTCCTTTGTTGATTTGGATGTATGCTTTGGGTCGTCATGCTGAAAGATGAAGTTCCTCTTTATGCTCAGCTTTCTAGCAGAAGCCTGAAGGTTTTGTGCCAATATTGACTGTTATTTGGAACTCTTCATAATTCCCTCTACCTTGACTAAGGCCCCAGATCCAGCTGAAGAAAAACAGCTCCAAAGCATGATGCTGCCACCACCATGCTTCACTGTGGGTATGGTGTTCTTTTGGTGATGTGCAGTGTTGTTTTTGCACCAAACATACCTTTTGGAATTATGGCCAAAAAGTTCAACCTTGTTGTCATCAGACCATAATACATTTTCCCACATGCTTTTGGGAGACTTCAGATGTGTTTTTGCAAAATGTAGCCGGGCTTGGATATTTTTCTTAGTAAGAAAAGGCTTCTGTCTTACCACTCTACCATGGTATATCTAATGCTTTGGAAATTCTTTTGTACCCTTTTACCCTTGTACCCTGACTGATACCTTTTAACAATGAGATCCCTCTGATGCTTTGGAAGCTCTCTGCGGACCATGGCTTTTGCTGTAGGATGCGACTAAGAAAATGTCAGGAAAGACCTGCTAGAACAGCTGAACTTTATTTGGGATTAATCAGAGGCACTTTAAATGATGGAAGGTGTGTACTGACTCCTATTTAACATGCTTTTGAATGTGATTGCTTAATTCTGAACACAGCTACATCCTCAGTTATGAGAGGGTGTGCACACATATACATCCACATTATTTTATTTTTTAATGTTTACTCCCCCCCCCCCTAAAAGATTTGTTTGTTTTTCAATTGAGTTGTACAATTTATAGGTCACATTAAAGGTGGAAAAAGTTCTGAAATGGTTTATCTTTGTCTCATTTTTTAACATCACAGAAAAATTACATTTTAACAGGAGTGTGTAGATGTTTTATATCCACTGTACCTTAACTCAACATTTAACTTGTTGAAAGATCAAATGATTCTATTCTTTCATATAATGCCAAATTGCAAATGAAGTTTAATTATATGATCACCTATGTGCTAGAACTATGCAAATTTGCTTGAAATACTGTATGAATTGACTTGAGCTGTGTAATTACCTGTGCACCAGGACTATGCAATTGACACTGGTTATTTCAAACCATGCTGCACTAAATTTGCTATATATTTGAAGAGGCAGAGATGGGTTACCAAGAACTAGAGTATTCTGTACAAAGGGCATACGATCTCATCAATTATCTAATTGAGATGTTTTCCATCTGCAAAAGGGACAGTTGTCAACAACATATGCTTTGTTTCCTCAACCGAAGCAATGCTTAATAGCTTGGACCCAAATGTTTATTTCAAACAGCTAAGAAGTGCACATGCAAGACTAAAGATGCTTATTGATATGCCAGTGCTTCAAATTTTGCAAGTTTACACAATCACATTACAGTCAGTGGGGCACAGGGGACTAAGGCAGACATCCTCCAGCTACTAGTAATGGGGAGTGGGAGGAATGACCTACTGGTCAGTCATTATAATGCTAAGACTTATGGAAACAGTTGCCACAGACACTTAAAGTGGTTGTAATGGCTCTTCTCTGTGCAGCAGCTCCCCCAGTCCCCCCTAATACTCACCTAAGCCCCCTCTCAATCCAGCAATGTGCACTAGAGTCTCGGCAATCACAAAACTCCCTCTCCTCCTTTGCTGAGAAAGCAGCAGTAGCCACTGGCTCCTGCTGCAGTCAATCACAGCTAGTAAGCCAATGAGAAGAGAGAGGGGCAGGGCAAATCCGTGGCTCCATGTGTGAATGGACACACGGAGCAGCGAGTGCCGCTATAGCAAGCTGCTTGCTGTGGGGGCACCCGACAGTAGGGAAGGGCCAGGAGCGCAGACGGGGGACCCAAGAAGTGGAGGATCTGGGCTGCTCTGTGCAAAACCACTGCAGAGAGCAGGTAAGTATGATGTGTTTGTTATTTTAAAAAAAAAAGTGTAAGCCTTTAATATCACTTTAAAGCCGACCTCTAGCCAAAACGTAAAAAAATAGGTCAGCAGCTACAAAAACTGTAGCTGCTGACTTTTAAAAAAACAGACACTCACTTGTCCCTCAATCCAGCGGTGTGGTAAAGGCATGGCGTCGGAATCTTAAGGGTGGGCACCCAGCTGTGACAGCTTTTGGTTTCGCAGCCAGGTGCCCACTGCGCATGCATGAGTAGTGCTGCGCCTTGTGAATGGTCCCATGGTCTTATCTTAAGGGTGGGCACCCGGCTGTGACAGCTTTTGGTTTCGCAGCCAGGTGCCCACTGCGCATGCATGAGTAGTGCTGCGCCTTGTGAATGGTCCCATGGTCTTCTGCGACCTGTCACGTGCCCCAGAAGACTACGGGGAGGGGGGAAAAACAACTTCTTCTTCTGATCGCCTAGACGGTTGAAGCGGAAGTGGGAACTGGTACCTGTCAAATTCGGGTTGTCACCCCCCCGCTCCCCAAAAGGTTGCCAGTCCTTAACAGGGAGCAGGAAACAATGCCTTAAAGAGGAGCTTCCCCTTTTGAGTGGAGCCCTGCTTTAAATAGGTGTACAAGTTCCCATAAATATTGAGAGGGAGAAAATTATTTTGATAGTGAAATTGCCTTCTGATGACTGACTGTAAGTGAATGGCTATTAGCCCTAGCAGTTTCAAGTAATGACTTATTACGACATATACTAAATACTACATGACCAATGCACAGCTTAAGTGCTTCCTTATATGATTGCACTACTGTAGCCTTTGGATAAAAACCAAAATGACATTTCAAATTGTACATTTTTATTTTCAACAACATTATAAAAATGTTTTAGTAGAGTACGTCAAGTTGCATTAATGTCAACCAGTACATCTCGTACTTATCCACGAGTCTTATACCTCTGACATTAATGATTCAAAATCTCAAAAGACAGGTAAGTAGGAGCCCTGGGGCCAGCCTTAAAGATGAACAGTCACAGCCCATCTAGTGAGTTCTTTCATGCTTTTTCATTCCAGGTATTGGTCTTAATCGTAGCTATTTCATATAATATCAGTCAAGAACTTAGTAGTTTTAGTAGTTTCAACTTCAGCACAGTTTTATTGTTGTTACTATCAGAAAGGAGAAATAAAAAGCCCAGATTCTTGAACTTGGGCACATCTGTATTTGTTGGTTGCTGTGTTTCTAATTCTTTAACTGCTTGCCGAGTGCACTGTAATTTCACTGCAGGCCGGCTGCGCAGAACCATGTGTTTATACACTATATTGCCAAAAGTATTGGGACGTCTATCTTTACATGCACATGACCTTTAATGGCATCCCAGTCTTAGTCCGTAGGTTTCAATATTGAGTTGGCCTACCCTTTGCAGCTATAACAGCTTCAACTCTTCTGGGAAGGCTGTCCACAAGGTTAGGAGTGTGTCTATGGGAATGTTTGACCATTCTTCCAGAAGCACATTTGTGAGGTCAGGCACTAATGTCAGACAGGAAGGCCTGGCTTGCAATCTCCACTCTAATTCATCCCAAAGGTGTTCTATCAGTTCAAGTCAGGACTCTTTGCAGGCCAGTCAAGTTCCTCCACCCCAAACTCACTAATCCATGTCTTTATGGACCTTGCACAGTAATGTTGGAACAGGATGGGGTCATCCCCAAACTGTTCCCACAAAGTTGGAAGCATGAAATTGTCCAAAATGTCTTGGCATGCTGACACGTTAGAAGTTCCCTTCACTGGAACTAAGGGGCCAAGCCCAACCCCTGAAAAAACAACCCCACACCATAATCCCCCCTCCACCAAACTTTACACTTAGCACAATGCAGTCAGACAAGTACTGTTCTCCTGGCAACCACCAAACCCAGGCATGTCCATTGCTTGCCAGACAAAGAAGCGTGATTCGTCACTTCAGAGAACGTGTCCACTGCTCGAGAGTCCAGTCGTGGCGTGCTTTACACCACTGCATTCGATGCTTTGCATTTCACTTGGTGATGTAAGGCTTAGATGCATTGCTCAGCCTTGGAAACCCATTTTATAAAGCTCTCTACGCACTGTTGTGCTAATCTGAAAGTCACACGAAGTTTAGAGGTCTTTAGCTGTTGACTTTGCAGACATTTGATGACTTCTGCGCACTGTACTCTTCAGCATGTGTTGACCCCGCTCTATCATTTTACATGGCCTACCACTTCATGGCTGAGTTGCTGTTATTCCCAGTTGCTTCCACTTTGTTGTAATACCACTAACAGTTGACCGTGGAATATTTAGTAGCAAGGAAATTTCATGGGTGGACCTATTGCACAGGTGGCAACCTATCACGGTACCATGCTTGAATTCACTGAGCTCCTGAGAGCGACCCATCCTTTCACAAATGTTTGTTGAAACAGTCTGCATGCCTAGGTGCTTGAATTTATACACCTGTGGCCATGGAGGTGAATGGAACACCTGAATCCAATGATTTGGAAGGGTGTCCCAATACTTGTATACAATGTAGTGTATATGTGATTGTTTATTTTGGGTTTTATTCGGGTAGGGTCGCCCACCCCGCTGTGCTCTTACTGGCTCCAAAAATGCCAGTTTGCTGCGATTTACCATGTTTTACCGCGTTTTGCCACGTTTTTCAGCGTTGGATTGTTTTTACAGCTAAAAAAACTCCTCTAGAAACCCACTAGTTATGGGGTTTTTTTCCCAGCCAAAAAACGCCCCTACAAAAAAAAATGCTGATTACAGTCTATGTGTGAATGGATACATAGGATAACACAATGGGGAGTTTACTGGCTATAGAAAAAAATGTCAAAAGCCAAAAAGAGCAGCTATAAAAACATCCAGTGTGCATGAGGACTTATAGCAAAAAGTAAAAAATATTGTTTTGTTTTTTTAAATTGCTGGTATTTTTCCATTTATAGCACAAAAAATAAAAAAAACCCATTGGTGATAAAATACCACCAAAAGAAAGCTCTATTTTTGTCGGGAAAAATGATATAAATTTAATTTGTGTACAGTGTTGCATGACCGCGCAATTGTCAGTTAAAGTAACGCAGTGCCATATAGCAAAAAATGCCCTGGTCATAAAGTGGTTCAAAGTTTTTTTTATTTTTAAATCCTGGTGTTTTAGTTGTGCAAAGTAGTATTGGTGTCACCATGTCAAGAGGGCTACAAGTGTGCAGGCTCCTGGTTTAGCGGATTCCAGCCCATATGACCATTGGCCACAGTCTGAACTTGGAAGAGAATGGATGTTAAGATAACAGCCCCTTGCCAAAAATAGCAGTCAATTGTGAAAGCATTCTGAGCTATTCTGCGCCTTTGTGGGATCAAAAGGTGAAGTGATAATGGAATTAGAATATCTCTTCAATAACGACACCTAATACAGAAACCATTTTAATTCTTGACTGTTCCCTTGTACTGTAGCATATGGCTAAAGGCAGACAGCTTGACCAATGGACTCATTATCTTTGAGATACTCATGCCTCCATTGGCCAAAGAGGTGTGACAGAACTTGGGATGCCCTCAATGTGGACTGATGATGTTAGGATGCAGATTCGCTACTTTTAAAACACCAGACTGTTGACTATCCACAGGTTTTAGCTGTGGGAACAACAATATGTATGCCTGGTGCTCCAACCTTCTACCTTTTATGTTAAAAGCTCTAAATTCTTGAACCAGATTATAGGATCTGGCAGACTGAATGAACATTTTGATTTTTAGTGATTCATTTAGTTGTTAATTATTAAGTATTTATAAACATAATTTAGAAAACATAATTTATTTAATAGAAAGTGATGAAAAATGTAGGTATGCAAAATGACATGGAGCCTCCTGCTGTCATACAACATTTGGACATTTATACAAAAAACCCTAATAAAGGACCACCAATATTGTCTCATAATGTTGCACCAATGGTAGTACCACATGAATGGTCTACATGTTTTGCAGTCTGAATCTGCTTCCTCTGTATAATATGGCAACTGATGAAATTTATACGAGTCCCATTAATGGATGTCACAGATCCAAATATGTACCTACAGTAAATCAAATCAAGTAGTTCATCATATATATCATGTCATAACAGTAAAACAGTTTACATCAGTTGTTCTATGTTATAATTCTTTCACTTACTGCATATGCTCACTATATTTGTTCAATTTAAGTGGGATGTCAGTGCTCACAATTCAACAATAGCAGGGCAGTATCACTTTTTAAAACTTGTTTTTTTAAGTATTTAAGAAAATAATACAGCCTATGGATATAATTTGTTATTCAATGTTCTTTTGAAGAGGGCCATGAGATATTATGGGGATAGAATGGGTTAGAATCTTAGGGTCATGGTTATGCATTCTTGCTGACAAATATTCTTAGTCAAGTCTAGTATAGTGATGGTTATATCTATAAACAAACCTCAAGTGCCATTTTGTTTTAAACTCCAGTTTTGCAATTAAACTTTGCACATCAACTAGCTGCCAATAAAATTAGACAGCTAAAAGCAGGGCAGCTAAATGATAAATGTTCCTGCCGTGCAGCTCTGGGTACACCATGGGGGAGATTTACTAAAACTGGTGCACACAGAAACACAGAATGTGGTGCAGCTGTACAGTACCCAGTCAGCTTCCATATTTTATTGTCAATGCTTAATTGAACAAGCTGAAGTTAAAAGCTGATTGGTTACTAAGCACAGCTGCAGCAGATTTTGTGTGCACCAGTTTTAGTAAATAGCCCACAATATGTCCACTGAAATACTGTCTTCATGGAGTTTATGTATTTCTTCTGTGGATGCTCTGGCAGGCTGACTGACCTTACCTATGATATTACCTTCTAAGGTAGCAAGACATTGTGCATTGTTGTAAATACTCCAAACTTCCGCACAGTGTCAGTGATATATAAATATTCGAAAGAAATATCAGTGTCTTAGGCCCCTTTCACACTGACGGTTCGATCAGGTCCACCTGTCAGTTTTTCAGGAGGACACGATGGGACCATCCATATCTCTCTATAGAGCGGCAGGTGTCAGCGGACATGTGTCTGCTGACACCTACCTTTATCTGATGCGATCCAATCCTGTATGCTAAAAACAGATGGGTGGGTATCCGACCCCCATCTGTCTGGCTGATCGGATTGGATGACAGTTGGATGGAAATGGACAGGAGGTTCGTTTCCATTCGACCACCCCATAGAAAACAGCTGGCTCTGTCTGTGTCAGCTCTGCATCAGCGGAACACATACCTGTCGTCTGCTTGCTCAGTAGGGATCAGCAGAGAGATCTCCCCACTGAGCAATCGGATCCGCTGATGGGTCTGCCCCATCTGAAAGGGGCCTTATAGTTGCCATCTAAGGATTTGCAGGATGCAGTCTGAAGTTTATGATTTCTTGCAGTGTATTCTCATGGATATTCTTATGGATAGTCTCATGGATAGGAGGAGAGTACAGTCACATAAGTTCATTTGACAGGTTCCTCCTCCTCTTGGCATACTATTTTTTCTTTTTTTGCATTAGAATGTATAAGGGTTTTGCATGCTTCATAATCCTGATGTAGGCAAAGTACAATGCACATTTATTAACCGTTTCAATACCGTGCAATTTTACACCTTCCTGCCCAGGCCATTTTTCAGGTTTCAGCGCTCTCACACTTTGAATGACAATTGCGCGGTCATACAACACTGTACCCAAACTAAAATTTTATCATTTTCTTCACACAACTAGAGCTTTCTTTTGGTGGTATTTAATCACCACTGGGGTTTTTATTTTTTGCTAAATTAACAAAAAAAGACCAAAAATTTTGAAAAAAAAAACACATTTTTCTTTGTTTCTGTTATAAACGTTTACAAATAAATAATTGTTCTTCATAAATTTAGGCCGAGATGTATTCTGCTACATGTCTTTGGTGAAAATAACCCAAATTAGGATGTATTTTTTAGTTTTTAGGAAAGGTATAGAGTTCACAAACTATGGTATAGATCTGAAAATTGATCAATCCTGAAGTACTGACGGCCAATCTAATTTCTTGAGGTCCAAGAATGTCAGAATAGTATAGTTATCCCCAAATGACCCCTTTTTGCAGAGTAGACAGTCCGACGTACTTCATAAGAGGCATGGCGAGTTTTTTGAAGTTGTATTTTTTTGTCATAATTTTTCGGAAAATGAAAAAATGAAAACAATTATTTTCACTATTTTTTTTTTTACATACTGTCACCAGTGCAGTACAGCATCATCATATAACTGGCATGGCGGTGAACAGGGACACTGACTGGTGACAGTATGAAAAAAAAATATATATATTTTTTTTTAATTTTTTTAAATTTTTTTATTATATTTAATTTTTTATTACATTTTTTTTTTTTTTTAAGATTTTTTTTCATATTTTACTATGACCATATAGTACAATGTTACCATAGTAACATTGTACTACTTTGGGGAAGTGATCAGTATTTTTTTTTTTTTTTTTTTTACACAATTTGCTTATAGCAAAGAATTACTTTGCTATAAGCAAGCATTTACCTGAATGAAATCGATTCATTCAGCTTTTTTTTTTTTTTTTTTTGTGCTTAGCTGTGATTTGGTCACAGCTAATCACATGACATGTGCATGTGATTAGCTGTGACCATTCACAGCTAGGCACTAGTATACAATGGATGGCATCATGAATGAAGCCATCCATTGTATACAACTGTCATGTGACCTGCTGTGATTGGTCACAGCAGGTCACATGGTACCAGCAACGGGAGCCGGTACTCGGATCTGTCATCGGCCGTGTCCGAGGTGCACGGCCGATGACAGATCGCACTGCTGCGCCGCTCTGCACTAGCGCAAACGGCGCATGTGTGGGAGCACGCCAAATGGCGTGCACCCGGAATGCAGATACACATCTGAAGCTGCCAAACGTCCATTGGCCGGGCGGCTAATGGTTAAGCATGCAGCAGTGCCTTATAAATGTGCTAAAGAAGTATTTAATGGAAAGTCTGTGATACGGTACCCTAAGCCTGAAAAAGCAGGACACTGTTTATTGGTTTAAAGTGGTTGTAAAGGCTGAAGGCTTTTGAAGCCCCTCTCAGCCCCCTAAAACTTACCTGAGTACCACCGTGATCTAGTAATGTGCATGAGAGCCTCAGCTCTCCAGGGACTCCCCTTCCTCATTGATTGAGAGAGGAGTAGGAGCCATTGGTCCCACTGCTGTCAATCACAGCCAGTGAGCCAATGAGGAGATATGGGGTGGGGCTGAGCCACGGCTCTGTGTGAGTGGAGACGCAGAGCAGCAGCTTGGGAGCAGTCCTGCTTGGGTTTCCCCAGGGCAAGCAGCTTGCTCTGAGGGCACTGAGCAGGAGGGAGGGGACAGGAGTGCCTGTGGGGGACCAAAGAACAGGAGAATCGGTCTGCTCTGTGCAAATCTTTGCAAAGAGCATGTAAGTATAACATGTTTGTTTTTTGTTTTTTTAATTGCCTTTAATATCACATTAAGCTCCACTCACTCTCTGTTGTTCCTGAAGCTTTATCTATTTAACTGAAATATAAAAAACTGTAATTTGATTTTGATGGCCGTGTGCTGTTGTTTTGGTTAGTGGCTTTTGGTGCTGAAAATAAGTGTGAATGAAACTGTGTACCCATACTCCTGACTTAAAGTACATGAAAGGGCTATTGTTATTCATCTTAAGTGTTGCCTTCCTTGCTGTCTTCCTAGGTTTTCTCTGCCTTTACAGTTGGGGAAAGGCCCACCCATGCTTTCTTTTCCTGGGCGGCATCATCTTTAATAGGAGCACAGTTGTCACGTGGGGTTTCTCATCCCTGCTTTTAAATATGATAGCATGCTTGACTGACCAGTGTAACAGTAACTTCTACAGTTTCACTCCCACATTGCAGCCATGTGTACTTGTGACAAGAAGCTAGGTATATGTGTCATGTGTGCACAAAAAATGGAAGTAAAGGATATGGCATGCATGGAGGTAATATTTTGGTAAGTTCCTATTTCCAACAGAATTTTTTCAAAATTGTTAGGCAGTTCAACCCCATATTCAAAGTAAGTTTATGAGCATTTTGTTCTACTTTAACCTCACAAAACAGGTAATCCTACCCTTACCTAAAATATATACTTACTCTTTAAATTAACCCTAGTCTACGCTTTAAAATTAACCTTTAACATTCCCCCAATACTAACCTTTAAAGTGTATCTGTAGCCAAATGATTTTTCTTTATTTTTTGATTTGAGTCGGGAAAAGCTAAAACCTTGTCACTTTTTTATTGCTGAATGAGGAAAGAACAAACAGAGGGCGCACAGGCCTAGTGCATTACCATAAAATTTTTTAATAAGAAATAAAGTAGGTGTTGTACTCACAAACGAGAATAAAGTCAAGGCACATCATAAAAGAACAGCTGGGTCAACACCGCGCTGAGTAACAGTCCGTAATAGGGAGTATAGACATCCAATAGGCTCACAAGCAAGAGGCAAGTCCTCGAAACGCGTCAGCCTATTGGATGTCTACACCCCCTATTGCGGAATGTTACTCAGCGCGGTGTTGACCCAGCTGTTCTTTTATGACGTGCCTTGACTTTATTGTCATTTGTGAGTACAACACCTACTTTATTTCTTATTAAACATTTTTTATGGTAATGCACTAGGTCTCTGCGCCCTCTGTTTGTTCTTTCCTCATTCAGTATATTTGGATTTCCCTGGTCTATTGAGGGCAGCAAGGTGTGCATGTTCCAGGACATTCTTAATGTGGTTGTAGCCTGCATCGAGTCCATCCCCAGGCGCAGGAGCATTTGTGTTTGCTGGACCTTTTTATTGCTGTCTGTGCCCTGGGGATATCCACCCTCTTTTTTTGTCCTGGACATTATCACTGACACACAAGACAAAGGATGATGCAAAATGGTGTGTTTTTTTCCCCAGAACAAAAATAAAGGAGGAATCTTACAATGGTGACACCTGCTCCAGTGGAATCTCATATCTTCTCATTTTGAAGAAGTGTCCTTTCACTTCCTATTGTATCTCTGAGACAGGATGCAAAAGGAGGCCTTACCAAAGGGGGAAATAGACGTTTTGACTGGAGATACTCAAGAGACAATTTAAGTTAACACTAAATAAACTCCTAAAATTGTGTACTTACCTTATCAGTGCTGGAAATGCTTGGTGCTGAAACATCAATGTCCTTGAATGATCATACAGCACCAAGATCTCAGCCCTGTTAAAAATGTATTTGAGGCACGAGTGGGAGGTTGGACAGGACAAGTAATATGACAGTAGCCTGCACACTGACTCAGAAGCATTTATGATGAAAATTCTGCACTCTAATTGTCCCGTTGAATCACATGCTGGCTATTTATATCTCTTGGGACTCCAGTGCTAAGAGATCCTAGTTCTCAGTTCTGCTCAGATGCTGCAGCCATTAGAATTTGCAATGAAGGTGTTTGGCTCTATATATTGTACAATCAATAATTGGGAAATTCAGCTGGCAATGGAAACTCAATTGTAGCCTTATGGGAGGGATGGTAGATACAGACTACAGTGGGGAAATCTTGCTCTGGAGCTTTAGCAATATTAAGGAGCAGACAGGTGATTCTGATCACCAGTATATATACGAAATTACAATTTTGGAATTGACATCCTGGGAAAGTATATCAGAAGAAGACATGCTACATGTATACTCCTCACAGATGTTATTTTCCTTCTCTACCTTACAATTTAATTTTGCTGGAAAGGTGGAATTTTGAATGTGAGCACCAGAGTTTTTAACATGTACACCTTGAGGTTGTGAGAATAGTTACTGTATATCTTCCTTCTCATCCCAGGATGTGAGTTTGATTTACATCTCCTAAATAAAGAACTTTTGTCATTATCTAAAGAACAATTTGTCCTATTGGGAATTTGATCTTACATCAAACTGGAAGTAAATTATGTAATGTACCATTTGTTTTCTGCTGAATATTGCATTAAAAGATAAGTGCACCTATTAATCATTGTTACTGCATACCATCCTTAGGGAATGTTATAGTTTTCTTGACATAAATTAAAATACAGTCATAATAATGTAATATTTTTAGTGGGTTTTATACACTGTAGAGTGGTAGGGCTCAACCTTTTCCATAGCAGGGGACTCTTGTTAACATTCTTATTATAAGGAGAATTGGGCTAAACAAAATGTTGTGAAAAATCTAATGTTATAAAGTTTATTTTTTCTGAAATATACTCATCTGTGCCAGGTCTTATGGCCAGAATTTTGTGGCACTGGTAAAAGTTAAAGTGATATAAAGGCTAATTTTGTACAGAGTTGCACCCTCGTTTTCTGGAGCTCCTTGCCACCGCTCTCTGCTCCTCCTTCCTGTGGGTATCCCCTCAGCAAGCTATGTGCTAAAGGGGCACCCATGCAGGTGCAATCCCGATCGGATTGTGTGCATCCATAGGCACACAGTGCCGGTACACCCTATCCCCTTTCACTCCTCACAGAAGTATCACTGATACCAGTGGGAGCCTATGGCTTCTGCTGCTGTCTGTGTGTCCTATGAGGCCAGGAAGAGAGAAAAGCATGGCTGTAGTTGGGACAGGGCTGTAGTTGGACAGGGGTGTAATCGGGACAGCATTGGACCTTGAGAGGAGACAGGCAAGTGTTCACGCATGGGGGGAGTGAGGACAAACAGACTTCAGAACTTTTTTAAATTCTACACACTGACTTGCTTTTTTCACTTTAGCATGTCTATAACATGTCCCAACGTTCAGTAGTGCACAAGTGTCCCAAAATAAAACTTCCCACAGCAGTCGTACAGTGCCCCAGCACCCCTGGTGAATCTCTAACATTCTTTCTCCATATCTAGGATAAGGATGCCCTTAATGTGATTCATCAAATTTACATAGGCATATTCTTGTGAGTGTTGAATGATCTAAGCTCTTACCAGATTTCACGACCCACTGATGATATATGGTTCTAATGAAGCAGTTATCTTCAAAAGGTGTCTTCTCTCTTTTTCTTAAAGAAGATCTTCAGTCTATGTTGCCTCTGATAGAATGCTGTCCCCCTCCTTTATTATAAATTAAATAAAAAATGATATGTTTCTATCTGTAAATACCTTTTTTAACGATTCAATCTTCTCCCTACATCATTCGCCTAGCTGAATGATGCACACACAAACAGGAAGTGTGGCGTATGACCGTATTTGTGCATATTCACATGTGTTTGTGGGTATACATGAAACAATACAGCAACTCTGATTTATGTGGGGTTTTTTTTATCTGATCAATCTGCAGCGTTTGTTTACTCTCCTATGCGTACAGGCACATTGAAAACAATGGGCTGCATTTTAGATCAGTAAAAATGCCTGAAAACTGAGCATTTTCAAGAAGCAGTGTGCAAGAAGCCTAACGGGTATTTTGCCCTTTTTATCTACCCTGGCTCAATGATAGACATGAGAAATTAGATTGTATGGTCCATCTGTAAGGAACAAAATTTAAATTTAATCCAATACCACCTGATTCTGATTTGTTGCTATGGATTAATGCACTAAAAATACTAAGACTAAGGAATAATGACCGTTTTGGGAAACTGCATCTCACCGAGACACAGTGCTTTCCCTGGTTACTACGGCATAGGCCAGCCTTTTTCAACCAGGATGTCCAGGCACCCTGGAGTACCTTCAGGTTTCTTCAGGGAAGCCTTGGGAAAATACTTAAAAACTGCAAAAAAAAATCTATACAAGCCAGCAGGTAGATCAAGCCTGCCTTAGTTACCGAAAGCCACAGGTTTCCACTGTGCAACATTACAATCTTCTAGGCAAATCCTAACAAAACAATTACATCATTGGTTGATAAGAGGGACATTGGACCCCTGCACAGCATCCTTGTTTGCCCATCCCCTGCTATTCTCCATCAGCACTGGGGTCACATTAGCTGATTGGTCCTGGTTCTGCAAAGATGTCATAGATGTGAGGAAGAAAACTGAGGGAGAAGAGAAACATTGGAATACTAGTCAATACAAGTGTGCAAGGTGTATTTGCGCTAATAAAAAATATTAGTTTCCTTTTTTTACATTTTAGAATGGGGTGCCTTGAGATTGTGCAGAAATGTAAAGGGTGCCTTGACTGAAAAAAGGTTGAGAAACACTAGCATAGTAAATTTGTTGTACAAAGGGCACCTTTTCCAGTTAACATAATGTTTTCACATGCCCACATGTGCCTTATGGGAAATCTGGCTTTGGTTAACTGTAGTACGTAAATATGTGCCAGCCTTTATAATCTTTTTGAAACCAATTGAATTTTGGAATCAGATTAGTCTGTTGGTATGTGCATCTCTGTTTTAATTTTGATTATTTCTAAAACTCATAGGTGACCTTATTTATCCTGAGCAATTATAAAAGCGGTATTAGAGACTTCGTAATACACAGTGGAATTTAATTTGACAGGTAATATGTATTTAAAAGGCCTGAAATCATGTTGGGTACGACATTAGTTTTATGTTGACATCCCAGAATTGTTAATGAAGAATGTAGTACACAGGTGTGCCACCACTTTTCACATATCATACAGTACAAAGGCTCGGTCTTGCTTTGAACTTCAGCGTCAAGAGCAAGACGTGTTTAAGGGCTGCATCTTCCTATACATACATATTAATTAGTAGGTTTTATAGGCCTTCTGTACACAGAAAACGGAACTGTAACCTGCAGGTGTTAACACAAAAGCTATCATATGAAATTCATGTTGTTATTTAAATGTCACACATATTAATACAGGCTGCAACGTATGCTGAAGATGAAGTGCTGCAGCAGACCTGCTAACTTGACCCACTGTCAGTATGATCATTTTCTTCTCATTTCTACATTAGTTCATTGATATTGCTGCTGTTTTGAACATCATTTATCTAATGCATCCAAGGTTATTCCAATTTAAATAGAGGGGTGGAAAGTGGCGCTTGACATTACATTAGTTTCCCTGGAAGTCTCTTGGAAACTAATCGGTACATTCGATTTGGGCACTAATAGACTAGAATTAAGACTACACACAACCTATACTTAACCACTAGAGCAGTTTTTTCATTTTGTGCACCCAGGTAAAAATCAGCATTTTGGGCTATAAAATTACTAAAAACCCAGAACATTAAATATTTTATGAAAGCAGAAAACCTGTTGAATAAACAGATAGTTGTTGCATTTTATTATATTGCACGATATTTGCGCAACTGTTAATTTTCCAGGAAAAAAATATAGGAAAATTAACCTTAATGTACCTCAACTCAATATAATACTAATGTTTTTCATAAAATATAAAAGATGGGGTTGTGTCCGGTAAATAGATACTGAACAATGCCAAGTTTTTTTGCGTGCGCCCATGGTATAGTAAACACTGGTACCCAAAAATCTCCATTGGCAAAGGAGCCTAAGTTCTGGAGCTCACATTGACGTTCGAGGTGATACATCACGTGTGGTGTGATCACAATTTATGTACATGTGCGCACCCTGGGTACCTGTTTGCATTTGTGTGTGTGTGCAGGGCAGCACATAGCATTACATTTTGGGTTTTTTTTTCTAGTAAATTGAATTCGAATTTCAATTTTTCAACTTTTTTCTTTTCTTTTTCTTCAACTTTATTTCTATCACAAGGGGTTATCAAACCTAATGTGATAGCATTGGGCAGGAGACAGGTACTCTTTATGGAGACATTGGAAGCTCGGTTACATGCCTCCCTTGCAGTAT
Source organism: Staurois parvus (assembly GCF_062004578.1). Lineage (NCBI taxonomy): Eukaryota > Metazoa > Chordata > Amphibia > Anura > Ranidae > Staurois > Staurois parvus. Next base: position 2,361,115 of record NW_028318029.1, on the reverse strand, counting down.
CAGGCAAATAATGATGCCATTTTGAAGCCCTCCAATGTGGTTTTGGGTTCCTGTTAACAGGTGGGGGAGGTCTGCCGAGGAAGGGGGAGATGTTGAACCAGGGCACGCACACTGTAAAAGAGATCAGAGGCCATACAAGCTCCACTTACATGGCAAAAATAGCAAGTAGCATATTCATTTGCTACACAAGCCATGTTATAATTTATCTTTATTAAAAATTAACTTTTCTTTTCAATGTGCAGCTGCTGTAATTTGCTGTAAAATTCATGGCACTATGCAATATGCATTGTGCAGAACACCCCCAAAAATATAATTGCCTGTTCATTTAAAGTTGGAAAGTAAAAAACAAATCAAAACATAGATTAATCGTAAATAAATAAAGCAAACCACAATGATTTATTAGAATTTGCATGTTCTATCCCTTTAGAAAAACTGGCAATCCTGTCAGTGTCTGGAAACGAGGTGGCAACTCTCATTATAGTCCATTTACTACAGAGTTGCCATTTTTGTTGAACGCTGCCTCTTCAGACAGGTAGATGGGGAGAGTTTGTAGTGTTATCAACATGCATGCTTTCCCTATGTATCACCTATTCCCTAACATTTAATATCACCTGAACATGAAACCTCTCCCCCACCCTAATAACCCTTTCCTTAAATTAACTCTTAACCTACCTCCCAGACAAAACAATACAAGCATTAACATTCACTCCAGTTTTTCTTTTAAAATGTTTTTTTTTTGGTATAAACACATTTTATACTGTTTAGAGCAAGAACTGCTTTCTGAAATCTCAGATTCTGTCTATGCTTAGAGCTCCACCTATTGTGTACTGCTGGTAAAGATGACATTTTTACATGCAGTGCTTTCATTTGCATGAACTTCTTTATTTTAGCTCTGAACATATAGAAAAAAAATTAAATACATATATACACATACACACACACCAATCAGCCATAACATTATGATGACTCATCTAATATTGAATAGGTCCCAAAACAGCACTGATCCTTTGTGACATGGAGGCCACTAGACCTCTGAAGACATGCTTTGGTATTTGGCACTTATACTGAGACTGTGATACTGTGATGGGCAATCTGGCACTAGCTGACACTAGCTGGGAGGGGCACTAATTAACACTGACATCAATAGTGACACTAAACAGTGATCAGTGCTAATACTGTACACTGTCACTGTATTAATGACACTGGCTGGGAAGGGGTTAACATCTAGGGGTTATGAAAGGGTTGTCCATATAAAAGAACATCTGGTTAGCAGTGACCATAACATGATTTCATTTGTTAGCTGTAAACAGCGAGCACATACGGGAAAAATAAAAACACTCAATTTTAAAAGAGCTAATTTTCCAAGGCTGAGAGCTGCCCTCCAAGACTTAGACTGGGAATATTGGCATCAGTGAACACAACACAGAAATGGGAGTTCTTCAAAAAGACTGAATGTGAACACACTGCAAAATATATTTCCATGGGCAACAAATTTAAAAGGCTAAAAATTAAACCTATGTGGCTTACAGCCAAAGTTAAAAAAGCTATAGATAATAAGAAAAGAGCTTTTATTAAATATAAAAATTAAGGAATGCTATCATCATTTAAACATTACAAAGAATATAACAGAATATGAAAAAAGGAAATAAAGGCCACAAAAATTGAAAACGAACAACAGACTGCAAAAGATAGCAGGAACAATCCCCAAAACTTCTTCAAATATATTAATAGTAAAAAGGTCCGGTTCGAGCATGTAGGCCCTTTACAAAATAATCTAGAGTGGGTGACTGGGGACAAAGAAAAGGCAAATTTATTAAATACCTTCTTCAGCTCTGTGTATACAAAGGAGCTTGGGGGAGCAGCTCTTGTCCATAATGGGCATGGTATTGACACAGCCCCAGATGATCCACATTGGCTCACAATTGATATGATCCAAAAATATATAGACAGAATAAAGGTGAATAAAGCATCTGGACCGGATGGCATACACCCACGAATCCTTAAAGAATTGAGCTCTGTCATTTCAAAGCCATTGTTTCTAATTTTTAGGGACTCTTTAATGACTGGCATAGTAATACTGGATTGGCGTAAGGCCAATATGGTGCCAATATTTAAATGGGTAGAAAACTGGCTAAAAGATTTTAGCTGTAGAGTAGTGGTTAATGATTCATACTCTGAATGGTCTAGGGTTGTCAGTGGTGTACCCCAAGGTTCAGTGTTGGGACCCTTACTTTTTAATATAGTTGTAAACAATATAAGGGATTAAAAATCCAATTTCAGTCTTTGCAGATGACACCAAGCTGTGCAGTGGAATAACGTCCTTACAGGATGTCTCCAACTTACAAGCCGACCTCAATGCACTGTTTAATTGGGCAACTATGTGGCAAATGAAGTTTAATGTTGATAAATGTAAGGTTATGCACTTGGGGGTTAAGAATATTCATGCATCATACATACTAGGGGGAGTACAACTGGGGGAATCAATGGTGAAGGATCTGGGGGTTCTTTTAGATCACAAGCTTAATAATGGCATGCAATGCCAAGCTGCGGTTTTTAAAGTGAGCAAAATCCTCTCTTGTATTAAAAGAGGTATAGACTCCAGAGAGAGAGATATCATATTACCCCTGTACAAGTCATTAGTAAGACCTCATCTGGAGTATGCAGTTCAATGTTGGGTACCAATTCACAAAAAGAACATTGGGGAACTGGAGAAAGTACAGAGAAGGGCAACCAAACTGATAAGAGGCATGGAGGAGATCAGCTATGCGGAAAGATTAGAGGAACTGAATTTATTCTCTCTTGAGAAGAGGAGATTAAGGGGGGATATGATCAACAGGTATAAATACATCAGTGGTTCACATACTGAACTTGGTGTAGAGTTATTCACCCTGAGATCACAGAGGACAAGGGGTCACTCTTTACGTCTGGAGGAAATAAAATTTAATCTCCAAACACGGAAAGGTTTCTTCACAATGAGAGCTGTGAATATGTGGAATAGACTCCCTCAAGAGTTGGTTCTGGCCAGCTCAATGGATTGCTATAAAAAAGGCCTGGATTCTTTCTTGGATACAAAGAATATAACTGGATACTAACATTTATAGGTAAAGTTGATCCAGGGAATATCCGATTGCCTCTCGGGGGATCAGGAAGGATTTTTTCCCAGCAGGAGCAAATTGGATCATGCTCTGCTGTTTTTTTTTCCTTCCTCTGGATCAACTGTGGGTGTAGGATTATAACTTTCTTTTTTATTTTTAATGGTTGAACTGGATGGACTCTTTTTTCAGCCAGACTAACTATGTAACTGTGTGTCCAACAATGTCTAATGTGTGTAATATGTGCTGATTTTACTAATAGATGTGGCTGTTTTTTCTCCGTGCTTTGCAGTGTTAGTAAATACAAGGCTCTGCACTGTGATTCACTACAGACAATTGACATGTCCCGGCTAAAAATTATTGACCAGGACTTGCACTGTAGTGTGCACCCTATACCTGGAAATGCTGGATTACGTACATGTATGTGATCCAGAGCAGGTGGGCTGCCCGTCTGCAGCAAAAACGCAGTGGGCGGTCCAGAAGCAGTTAAAGTGATTCTAAAGGTGGAAGATTTTTTCACCTCAATGCATTCTCTGCATTAAGGTAAAAAAACCTTCTGCAAGCAGCTCTCCTCCCAGCCCCCCTTATACTTTTTCTGCTTTCAACGCACCAACTTCAGGGACAACATGTTTACTTGCTGCCTAATATACACCAACTTCCCAATGTCACTGTAGCAAGATAATCAATGTTATTCACTTTACCTGGCAGTGATCTTAATGTTATCTCTGATCAGTGTATATTCAATAGATTACCTTTAAAAAATTATGTTCTGTGATTTGTATAGCTAAAGTCACCTGTAAAAATATAGAATAGATGATGCCATTCCTCATACTACTGACACGCTGAATAGTGAATGTGCTTGGTGAATGAAAAAAGGACCCCGCAAGGGCCTGTGAATTTAGAAACAAAGGACCGCAGTCTCTAGCCACTTGCCTTCCAGAAGATTTACCCCCTTCCTTACCAGGCCATTTTTTGCAACATGGCACTGCATTATTTTAACTGACAATTACGCAGTCATGCAACACTGTACATAAATTAAATTTAAGTGAAAAATTTTCCCACACACAGAGCTTTCTTTCAGTGGTATTTGATAATCACTGTGGTTTTTATTTTTTTGGCTATAAACGAAAAAAGACCGACAATTTTGAAAAAAAATAAATATTTTTGACTTTTTGCCAACTAACATATCCAATAAAAAAATGTTACAAATCAAATGTCTTCATTAATTTAGGCCAAAATGTATTCTGCTACATGTCTTTGCTAAAAACAAAATCCCAATACGTGTAAATTACCTAAATTGGTTTCCGTGAAAGTTATAGTGTCTATAAATGGCGGTATAGATACTAGAATTTTTTTTTTATACTAGTAATGGTGGCAGTCAGCGACTTACTGCAGGACTGTGGCGGGCATTCTGACACTGGGTGGGAAGTGACTAACTGCCACTGACATCCTCAGTGACACTAATACAGTGATCAGTGCTAACAAACATGTACTTATAACACTGGGCAGGAAGGGGTTAACATCTGGGGCAACCAAAGTGTTAACTGTGTGCTGTGTTTTCATAGGGAGGCATGCTGTTTTGTATCTCTCTGCTGTGCAGAGAGACGCAAAACAGCATGCCCATGCTAACAGCAGAGAGACCTGTTTTGATTACACACAGGTCTCTCCCGTTGGCTTTCCCCGACGATTGCCGAGTGCCAGCCGGGAATCGCCGACAGGGACCCAGTGATTGATATCCCTAGCCACCAATTGCAGCGCAGGTAGGGTGGTGCGCGCACACACCCACATGCGCACCCCCTACTCGGAAATGCAAATCACATATATACACAGCCCTGCCTCCCTGTAGCACTGTTTCTACTATAGGATGGAGGACAAGTGGCTACTGTATAACAATCTTTAGAACCAGGTGCGGACTGACCATTTGGAAACTCGGGCACTGCCCGAGGGCCCGGGGTCAGTAGGGGGCCCCATGAGATGCCCATGGTACCTTTTTCATAGGCTTTTTTGAGTTTGGGCAAGGACACGGGCCCCATGATCCCCTATTGCCGGGGGCCCCTTGAATTGTCAGTCTGCCCCTGTTTAGAACTTTTCAATATGGAAGCAACAAATATAAAGTGTTGTTACTTTGATTTCTTCTGTACCTAAGAATCGTGTACCTTGCACAGAGAGGAAAGAGAGCTCAGCAGAGGCACATGTCAGTTCCATATTTATATACTATATAGATATACTGTATATTGTGATGCTTTTCATGACTTTTACAAATGACAAGCATCTGTCTAAATATTTTTATTGGCTTGATTAGTAAACTAGTCATGGTAGAGAAAATGAAATATTCTAATAGTGCTTCAGGAAATCTTCTTTCATGTATTGAAAACCCGTGCCTGGTCTCATTGTGGGGTTTTTGTTTTTTGACATGTTGAATTAAGTACTGCCAGTGTCATGCTGTTTTTTGGATATCACACCAGAAGTGTCTTTGGCATATCAAGTACTTCAAAGCATTGAGACAATATTGCGAGCCATTTTCCATGTGTGTGATCTTTGCACGTCACAATCAAAACAAAAGTATCGTCAGGAAAATTTCTGCTGAAGTGCTGCTTAGACTTGCTCTTCATTTGGCTTATTGATGGCAGATACAACTAATTACTGCAATGCAGATGGTAGTAAGTAAAGGTCATTCTTCCATTTTTATTTATTTTTGTTATGTTTTGTGAGCGCTATGTTTATATGATGTTGTTCTTCACTGTTGAATTTCCTGGCTTGTCGAACAGTAGAAAGGGAAAAGAACAATTGGTATTATGAAAGAACAGCACTGCATAGAGCACAGAGCCTCGTGTTGTTTCACATTTTTTTTTTGGCACATTTTGCTGCACTGTACAATGTCCTGAGCACATGGAGAATAGGCATAGATGAACAGTGTCCATATGGGAAAGCAGGTGCTCTTGACCATGAGTGTTTGGTTAGTAAAAGAAAGATGCCTGTGTTTGATTTGCATGAATTATTGTTGTATTATCTAAAGAACAATCTGTGCACCAAAAGGCCTTTTATGAACTAAAGAAATACCTCTATATCAAAGTCTGGAAAGTTCAATGAATTTAATCCTTCCGATACAGTTGGACTAATAACTTTTGTTTGTTGCTCTGCTATGTTATGTCAGTTCTAAGTAGCTGTTCTTTACTGTAAAAGGAGGAAACCGCAGAGCCTAAAGTGGAACGTCACTCTCTCAATCAACATTGACTATGTTTAATCCTTATGCTGCTAGCATTAGTAAATGGTTAGGAAAGTATTTATTTTAAACCCCTCATTTCTTATGTTACTTGCTGGTTTCCATGTCTAGACAAATGATACCATACATCCCAGGAGTCTACAGGAGGAAAGGGTTATCAGCTTAGCCAATGCCTGAGCTAAGGACAGATGGATTCCAGGATGTAAATGTAACATGACTCAAGATGGCCACTGCCAGAAATGTCAGGGGGTGTTCTTCAAAATTATTTATAAAATTAGCATAAGGGAGGGTTGTAACCCCCATCAGGTTTCATTTTCCATCTGTGTCCCATTTGGGTGATTTCCCTCAACTTCCAGTTCATAGATTGTAAGCTCGAAAGAGTAGGGCCCTCTAACCCCTCGTGTGCTGTTTGTAGTTGCTGTTCTGTTTCTTGTATTGTCCCCCCCCCCTCTATTGTACAGCGCTGAGCAAACCCTTTGGCGCTATATAAACTCGATGTAATAATAATAATATTGTAAAGCGCGGAGCAAACTGTTGACGCTATATAAATCCTGTATAATAATAATCTCCCTAATGTAAGCACAGACAGCAATAAAAACCTGGGCAGGCGTTCTAATCCCTCTCCACTCTATCAAAAACTGAAATAAAAAGTTTTGCCTTTAGTTATATTTGAAATCCGTTTAAATCATAGCAGATCATGCATCTGAAAATTGTCAGAAGTGTCAGAAATGCCCATGTAGTTTAGTCTTGGACCAGCACTTGAAATAAAATAGTTTAAACCTGGGCAGCACAGTGGCTAAATAGTTAGCACTTCCACCTGGCACTACCAGGGTCATTGATTCGAATCCCAACCACGGCACCACCTGCCTGGAGTTTGCATGTTCTCCCTGTGCCTGCGTGGGTGTACTCCGGTTTCCTCCCACACTTGAAAGACATGCTGGTAGGTTAATTGGATCCTGTCTAAATTGGCCCTAGTATGTGTATGCATGAATATAAGTTAGGGATCTTAGATTGTAAGCTCCTTGAGGGTTAGGGACTGACGTGAATGTGCAATATATATATGTAAAGTGCTGTGTAAATTGATGGTGCTATTTAAGTACCTGTAATAAATAAACAAACCTTTCTGAGCAACGTAGTGTTTTGACAATGGCGGATCTTGCCAGGATTAGGCAGCAGTGACAGAATATATAAATGGGTCCTCAACTATTCTATTTATGCATAAGGGACATCAAAGAGCCATTGTAAATGCGACCATCAATCATGTACTGTAATATCATCCCTAACTCCATGATCTGCCAAGCAGTGACCATAAAATGGAATCAAGACTGAATCAGAACCTGATGAATTAGACAACTCACAGACATTCAGTGTCAGGAGAGTGGTGATAAATCACTAGTTAGTACATGATGTTAATAACACATGTGGGGGTAGTGTTGGGTTCTTTTGGATATTCTTCTTTATTATACATTACAAATCATGGTAAGTAAACAGACTGTGTGAACTAAATGGTGATTATTCATTTTGTGTTTAGTTAGTAAATAGAATGTAAAGTGTGTGTAGCATTCATCTGGCTATACCAGCAGATTTTAACTTTGCCATTACCGAATTACAGATTATACTGTATAGTCTAGCTACATCATTAACCACTTGCCCTCCTCCCTGTAGCAGAAATACTGCTACAGGGCGGCAGAACTGTGCAAAATCACGTGTATGTGTGTGTATATATATATATGTATGTGACTTGCATTTCCGGGTAGGGGATGCGCACGCACCACTCTACCTGTGCCTCTATTAGTAGCTAGAGATGTCAATCACCGATGGCCAGCACTTGGTGATCGTTGGGGAAAGCAACACAGGTCTCTCTGCTCTCAGCATGGACTTGCTGTTTTGTATCTCTCTGCTCAGATGGGAACTCAGGTGATTGTAGACTAAGCGTTCTAGGAGTTTAGAGGTGAATGGCAGTAGGGAGATGGGTCTTAAGTTGTTCAGGTCGATGGGGTCCAGGGAGGGTTTCTTAAGTATGTTAGTGATGTGCACATGCTTTAGAGGGGAGGGGAAGGTATCGGTGAAAAGGGAAAGTTGAAGATGTGAGTGAGGGAGCATAGGATGGAAGAGGAGGGGGACCGCAGGAGTTGTGAGGGGACAGGGTCCAGGGGGCAATTGGTGAGGCGGGCTTCGGAGAAAATCTTAGTGACCTCCTCGCTAGTAGTGGGGTCAAGGGAGCAAAGTGTTGAGGGGGTTATTGTGTGAGGAGTGCTAGGTGGGGTGGGTGTCTGAGCAGTGGCGAAGTCCCTACGAATTGCATCAATCTTGTTTTTGAAGTGGTTAGCAATCTCGTGGGCGGTAAGTGAGGTACTGGGTGGAGGTGGAGAAAGTAGAGAGTTAAAAGTGGAGAAGAGCCGGCGAGGTCTGGAGGAGAAGTGTCAGACACCGCTCGGCGGGATCTCTAGTGATCCACAGAATGGGATTCCCCAGGACGTGGAGTCTTAAGTCCCAGTCTGCCTTTTCACCAGAGCCCCTGATGGTGGGGATGGACTTGGTGCAAGACTGAAACCAGGTCGCGACCCCTGAGTGCACCCAACTATGGTGGAGGGGTCCCGCCGAGGGTATGTGCCGGGGGTGAGCCTGATGTGAAGAGGCTGACAAGTCCAGGTCCCGAGCGGGATGGATGGATGACAGTCAGGAATGAGCGTAGTCAGACTAGCCGGGTTGGTAACGGTGGAGGTAGGTAGGTACCAAGCAGTAGACAGAGAGCAGCCGGGTCACAAGCCAAGGTTCAGCAACGGGGGGGTCCAATAGTAATATAACAGGCAGAAGAGTAGTCAGGGACGAGCCGGGGGTCAGAGCAGGAGAAGGTCAACACAAACCAGGACAAGCAGGATCGGCAACAGGAACACACTTCAGAAACACAGGTACAGGAACTAGACCTTGCGGCGACCTGATCACCGCCTGGTCAGTTTAAATAGTCCGCCCTGAACCGCCATTGGTGCCAGGCCCGCGTGCGCAAGTGCGCATGCACACCCGCAATTGCCGCTGCCGAAGCCCAGGTCCTAGTGCTTGCACATTAGTGCACCTAGGCAATCTGCGCATGCGCAGACCTGTGCGCCACAGCGAGACCCGCAGTCCCTGACAAGAAGGTATTGATGAGGGTAATAAAATAGGCTTGTTTGGCAGCGTGAAGGGAGGAAGTGTACGTTAGGAAGGCAGATTTATAGTGGGTGAACGCTTGTTGGGATTTGGTTTTACGCCATGGTCGCTCTAGCGCACGACTATGCCGTTTGAGGTTTGCCAGGGTTGTAGCGGTCGGGGCCTAATGCTTCATGTTGTTGGGAGTGCGAGCGAGTCTAGGGCGGCTGAGAGCGAGTTGCTGTAGACAGTAGTGGCCAGGTCAGGGCATGACGGGATAGATGCTGTCGTAAAGTTGGTCAGTTGCAGAGTGGAAGGGATCAGGGTTCCAGTTCCGGAGGCTTCTGCTGGTAACTGTTTGCCGTTTGAAGGGATAGGTGTTTGAGGACGAGGAGACGGAGAAGGTGATAAGGTTGTGGTCGGAGAGAGGAAAGGGGGCGTTTGTGAGGTTGCAGGGAGTGCAAAGGTGAGAGAAGACAAGGTCAAGAGTGTTCCCGTCAGAGTGAGTGGAGGACTCTATGCACTGTGTTAGTGCAAAAGAAGAGGTTATGTGGAAGAGTTGGGATGTAGCCGGGTTATTGATGTTGATAGGAATGTTGAAGTCTCCAAGAATGATAGTGGGTAGCTCAGTGGAGAGAAAGAAGGGTAGCCAAGCTGCGAAGTCGTCAAGAAAGCGGGACATGGGTCCAGGAGGCCGATAGATCACTGCAATCCTCAGAGAGATTGGAGAGAATAGCCGGATGCAGTAGGTCTCGAAGGAAGAGAAGGATAGAGGAGGGTTAGGGAGGACCTGGAAGGTGCTCAGTGGTGACAGGAGCAAACCAACCCCACCACCTTTCCGACCACTGGGTCTGGGTGAGTGGGTCCAGATGAGACCTCCATAGGAGAGTGCTGCGGGGGAGGCAGAGTCTGTTGCTTGGACCCAGGTTTCGGTGATCGCTAGGAGGTTAAGGGAACGGGAGATAAAGAGGTCATGGATGGAGGTGAGCTTGTTGCAGACCAAGAAGGTGTTCCAGAGTGCGCATGAAACCGGGAGGGTGGTTTTGGGGAGCAGGGGGACAGATATAAGATTGAGGGGGTTGCGGCAGCTAACGGAAGAGAGAGGATGTCTTGTGTGTGGGCGAGGTAGTGGGGGACCAGGGTTCGGGGAGATATCCCCGGAGGTTAGGAGAAGAAGAAGGGTGAGAAAGGTGGCATGGGAGCGGGATGTACAGTCAGGTCCATAAATATTGGGACATCAACACAATTCTAACATTTTTGGCTCTATACACCACCACAATGGATTTGAAATGAAACAAACAAGATGTGCTTTAACTGCAGACTGTCAGCTTTAATTTGAGGGTATTTACATCCAAATCAGGTGAACGGTGTAGGAATTACAACAGTTTGCATATGTGCCTCCCACTTCTTAAGGGACCAAAAGTAATGGGACAGAATAATAATCATAAATCAAACTTTCACTTTTTAATACTTGGTTGCAAATCCTTTGCAGTCAATTACAGCCTGAAGTCTGGAACGCATAGACATCACCAGACGCTGGGTTTCATCCTTGGTGCTGCTCTGCCAGGCCTCTACTGCAACTGTCTTCAGTTCCTGCTTGTTCTTGGGGCATTTTCCCTTCAGTTTTGTCTTCAGCAAGTGAAATGCATGCTCAATCGGATTCAGGTCAGGTGATTGACTTGGCCATTGCATAACATTCCACTTTTTTCCCTTAAAAAACTCTTTGGTTGCTTTTGCAGTCTGCTTTGGGTCATTGTCCATCTGCACTGTGAAGCGGCGTCCAATGAGTTCTGAAGCATTTGGCTGAATATGAGCAGATAATATTGCCTGAAACACTTGAGAATTCATCCTGCTGCTTTTGTCAGCAGTCACATCATCAATAAATACAAGAGAACCAGTTCCATTGGCAGCCATACATGCCCACGTCATGACACTACCACCACCATGCTTCACTGATGAGGTGGTATGCTTAGGATCATGAGCAGTTCCTTTCCTTCTCCATACTCTTCTCTTCCCATCACTCTGGTACAAGTTGATCTTGGTCTCATCTGTCCATAGGATGTTGTTCCAGAACTGTGAAGGCTTTTTTAGATGTCGTTTGGCAAACTCTAATCTGGCCTTCCTGTTTTTGAGGCTCACCAATGGTTTCCATCTTGTGGTGAACCCTCTGTATTCACTCTGGTGAAGTCTTCTCTTGATTGTTGACTTTGACACACATACACCTACCTCCTGGAGAGTGTTCTTGATCTGGCCAACTGTTGTGAAGGGTGTTTTCTTTACCAGGGAAAGAATTCTTCGGTCATCCACCACAGTTGTTTTCCGTGGTCTTCCGGGTCTTTTGGTGTTGCTGAGCTCACTGGTGCGTTCCTTCTTTTTACGAATGTTCCAAACAGTTGTTTTGGCCACGCCTAATGTTTTTGCTATGGGTTCGATTTGTTTTTTCAGCCTAATGATGGCTTGCTTCACTGATAGTGACAGCTCTTTGGATCTCATCTTCAGAGTTGACAGCAACAGATTCCAAATGCAAATAGCACACTTGAAATGAACTCTGGACCTTTTATCTGCTCATTGTAATTGGGATAATGAAGGAATAACACACACCTGGCCATGGACAAGCAGGATCGGCAACAGGAGATGAAAGCAGTGAAGGTGAGATGTACATTTGCTTGGCAGGAGCAGAGGGACGGAGAAAAGAGATTTTGGGACGCAGGAGAGGAATATGAGGAGGAGGAGTAGGGGAGGCATTTCCAGAGGTATACGGAGTGGGAGTCAGGTGTGGAGAAGAGTTTCCCTGGGTGCTTGATTGCAGATGGCCCAGTGTGCAGTGGAGTCTTTCGCAGTTGTGTCTACTTGTAGCTAGAGTTCTCTTGCTTAAGTTCGGTAGAGGTCAGTTAAGTGTCTTGTGGCCAAGGGTGGTACTGGTCCCAGGGATCTATGGTGCCCGGGGCCGGTGTAGAGGAGTGGTAGCATGGTTGGAATCAGGCTACAAGTTCCAATTTGTGTAAGTTCTAGGTTGCAAGGTGAAATTTGACTCGGGGCGGTGAAGGAGGGATATATAGATTTTGGCCAATGTAAGACTTTGGGGGGTGCCAACAGAAGAGGTTGGTAACATACTTTATAAATCTATAGTTATCCCTAAAATTACAAAGGCTGTGTATCTGAATACCCAGTGGTATTTTTTCTCTTTCACTCCCTGCTTCTTTCTTATATGGTTATTACATTTCTTTTACACATTAATTAGAAGAGTTTTTTAAAACAACATTTTCTTTTGTGATCTACCTTTTCTGAATACACTGAGCTTATTTCTGAATACACTGGGTATATACTGGGTATAAATGGAGATAATCAACCAAGGGGGGAAAGTAAGTAGAGGAAGAAGAAATTACTTGTTTTATTGATGCTAACAAATAACTGTCATTACTGACACATGACCATAAATGATATGAAATGACATACAGAGATCTTCTACTCTGATGTGCCATGATGTGAAATAATAGGCCTGATGACTAGATATGTTATCACTAGAGATATTCTGATTAAATCCTGAACACTGAAATGTAATAAAAATAAAACACCAGTTAAATGTCATTTGTAACATTACATTTCATAGGAACTGTTTACTAGCCTTATTAGATCAAGCTATTATAATGTGGAGCTGAGAGATGGCTGTTTTTTTCTGCTCTGTAAGGCAATCAGTCATAAAATAGTTTTTATAATTTGCAATCATGGAATTGCTAACATATAAAGTATAACTCTGCTCTAGTATAGTTAATGTAATTGCTCCACAGCTGGACATATACATAAAGGAGCTCTATTTATTTTTGCTGCTAATACTCAGCCATTGCCATCAACTCACGAACTTGTGTTTTGGTAGCATGAATTGAATTTCATCAACAAGTGTTTTTAGCACCAGCCATTTGGAATGAATGTGACAGACATTCTCTAGCAGAAAGCTGCACTAGCTGCATAAAACATGAACTTCATACTTAGCAGCCAGTTGCCAACATAAACTGCAGATTTTTGGGGCCTCCTTGGATGGAACACATACAATACAACACACACTTTCCAGCCAGCTAGTAAGGAAACCCACAAATTTAAAGTTTTCAGCAATTTACATTAAAACAAGAGATTTTAGCTGCATACATTTGCAAATATATGTGAAAACTACACTGCCTTGTCAAGAAGCCCCTGTGAGGCAAGGTTCCTAATTTTAATCTAAGAGAGCCTCCATCTTGGAATATATACATCAATAAATACATTGAGAAAAATATGCCTGGAGGTAGCCTATTCCTCCCCAAAGAGAAATGAGCTGCCTTTCAGGCAAACCTGGAGATTTCTCTTCGATTCATGTCCTGCAGACTCAACAGGAAGTGAGAGAATATCTTGATGGATGGCCTTACACGTGGTAGATTTTCAAACCAATGCTGGTTCAAAAAATCTTCATAGAAACATAGAAGAATTATGTCAAAAAACATACCAGGTGGTCCATTGAGTTTGCTCCATTTTTATTATATATTTTTTGTGTTTTTAACTTTTTAACTTTTTTTTCCCTGATTATAGATGTACATTTGTCCCAAGCATGTTAAAATTTACTTACTATTGACTGACTCACTACCTCTGCTGGAAGCCAATTCTAAGCATCAACTACTCTTTTGGTAAAATAATCCTTACTAAGATTAGTTAAATAGGAAGATCAGGCTTGTCCATGCAATAATTTCCGTAGTTTTCAATTACGGCTGTGAAAGCTGAACACAATGAAAATGGGACAGAAAGAAGATCGACTCATTTGAGCTTTGGTGCTGGCAAAGGATTTTATGTATGCCATGGACAGCCCATAGAACTAATAGATCAATTTTGAAAGAGATCAAAGCGGCTATGTCACTTGAAGCCGAAATGTTGAAGTTACGACTGTCCTATTTTGGTCACCCTGTTAGAAAGAAAGATCACTAGAAAAGGAAATATTGTTTGGAAGATGAAGGCACCAAGCGAAAAAGGACACCAGCTATTAGATGGTAGGACACATTGACTACAGCTATAGGGATGACACTAGAAGATCTCACCAGACTAGCACAAAACTGACTTATTTTTAGATCTCTCATTCATCAAGTCACTAGGGCTCGGACCCAAGTTAACGGCAAAAAAAAAAAGTTTTTTTTTTTTTAACTTTCCTCCTGCTAGTTTGAGGTCATGTCCCCATGTTCTTGATCATACCTTCATATACTGCCCTTCTGAACCTTAACCTCCCTGGCGGTATTCCCGAGTGTAGCTCGGGGTAACATTTCAGTACCAAAAGCGGTAACCCCGAGCTACACTCGGGAATACCATGCGGCGCTGCTCCAGCATGTGTTCTTCACTTACCTTACCCTGCGCTCCCACGATGTGTCCCCTGCAGCGTCCCCGGCCATCTCCTCCGGCCGATGCCAGCATCCGGCTTCTGTGTCCTGTCCCTGTGACGTCGGGACGTACGGGCGCCGCCGCCGCCGGCGGCGGGAAATTTAAAAATTTTAAAAAATGTCATTTTTTTTTTTTTTCATTTTACACAGTAAAACATTGCTGTTTCAACCTATTTCACATACATATTGTCCCTAGTGCTTTGTCCTGCGCCCTGCCTGCATTTTGTCTGTTCTTTCTGCCTGGAAATTGAGAAATGTCCATGGCGTCCAAAAAGTGTCCCTTTAGGTCAACAGCGGTTTTAGATCAGCTAGAGAACAGCGATAGTAAATCAGAACCACTTACAGAATTGAGTGATAATGATTCGTGGGGGAAATTCGTCATCAGAAACTGAAAACAATTTTGCGACTTTGCTCAGCGATGTGCGAACTTGGCGCTCTATTTCACATTTCAGTGTTTTTGGTTTGATTATATTATTGAATTAAATTTTTTATTATTTTTATATTATTTTTATGATTATTTATTAAATTATAATTTATGATTTTGTGTTTCAAATTTTATCATACCCGGGATGTTTACTAGACTCTTGTTCGGACAGATTTCAGTGAGTTTTTCCTAAAAATTACAGCCTACAATAAAAAAAATACATATTTCCATGCAAAAAAATGGTACCGCTTTCAGCACCAAAAATCTGAAATAATCATACCGCCAGGGAGGTTAATCACACCCTTGATGTAGTAAAAGGTTTCAGTCATGTCTTCCCTTTCCCTTCTTTCCTCCAGACTGCATATATTAAGTTAATGAAGTCTCTCCTGATAATATTGGTAGTATATTTGATAATGCCAACAGAGACTTGATGTTCAGTGTTGTTTGAAAGTACTTCAAAATGTTGATGGCTTTTAACATCTGACTTTGGTATAAATGGAAATTCCTAAACAAAAAACACACTGTAGAAATTTGTTTGAAAGAAATGTTCCATCCTGCAGTAGAAAGCAAATCCTTTATATTGTAAAGCGCTGAGCAAACTGTTGGCGCTATAAAAAATCCTGTCCAATAATAGTAATTAGGACTGATTTACTAAGGGCAAATAGACTGTGCACTTTGCAAGGGAAGTTGCACTCTGCAGGTGCAGTTGCTGCAAAAATTAGTAAATAAGGGGAAGCTCTGCTGACTTCCATCATCCATTCATGTGAAAGCAAAAATGCTTTTTTAAAAAAATTTCCTTGCATGTGATTGGATAGTCTTTGGAAAGTGAGGTTTTTCCTCATTAAGCTCTGGAGCAACTGCACTTGCAAAGTGCACAGCCTATTTGCCTTTAGTAAATCAACCCCATGCATTTGAAAGCATTAACTATTGGAAAACTGAAATAAACCTCAAATCAGAAAATGGAAAATTTCTAACTAACTTCTATAAGTGTGTAGCTAACTTTAGGCAACTATCATAGCCACAAGAGTCCCTATTAGAAGATTTCCCCTCTATTTCTGTTCTGCTGGCAATTCAAAATGTTGGATTTACTCTCTTTCTTTTCCAATGGCATTGGTGATTAGGACAATGAGAGAGAATTAATTTCTCTAATAGGGTCACAGACGAGAATAAAAAAAACGGACAGTGGTCACCCCTCACCACTCTATCAAACGCTAAAAAATAAGGATTTGCCTTTAGAATGAGCATTTTGCAAAGAGAATAACTTAAATCTGTGGTCTTATTTGAATGTTCAGTGATATATAAGGGAAATTGAAAGAACAGGATTTTTTTTCTCGGACATGATTTGATGATTAAAGTGAACACCGCATCACCATAAATATTCACTTTGCAGACTGAACCATCCACACTCTTTTAGTAAAAAAAACCCTCTGAATACAGACTAGTAGAACCACTTTCCAGATTTCTCAGGAGGAAGAGCATTTTATTAGATGTGTGTCCACTAGGTCCGCATCTTTAATTTGCTTGTTTTTTCTGTTTACTTGAAAATAGAAGTAAATGTGGATTGTGTCTACTGTAGTGTGAACAAGGACTTCTTTCTGGATCTTCTACATTTGTAGGTAGGATAAGCAACATTTCCAAATAGCCTCAAATGTAATTACACCTTGCCCCTTTAGCCAGCTTACCATTACTGTACATTTTTTACCTTGAGATATAAAGTAGCTTTGTATGAACAGACACTGGTAGTGCTGCACATATAGTAATACTCATTATCACTGTCAGCTTTTCCCATATGCCATAAATCAACCTCCTGTCAGTGCATTCTGCTTGCTATTGCACAACATGCATTTAGCTATAGAAGCTCTCCTGTACACATGAATAAATATTAGTTTTTAAAGTGTGTGCTTTTTACTGTAAAAACTGGGGCTGATTTGCAGAGATGGATTGTATAGGAAGCTGATCAGGTGGATAAATTCTTTGAAATATAGATATATGGACTAGGGTTCAAGAGGGCAGAACAATAAAATATGGGTATAGTACAACTTGTAAAGCTGTAATAAACCCAAAAACAAATGTAATATACACCAGCTTACCAATCCTTAAAGCGGAGTTCCATCCAAAAGGGGAAGTTCTGCTTTAAAGATTGGTCCCCCGCTCCCCATTAAGGATTGGCACCTATGGGGAGCGGGGGGGAACGGGTACCCAAATTTGACAGGCACCCGCTCCCACTTTGTTTCTGTCACAATTTTTCACATGCCTGATGAAGGGGTCCTGCGAGACTCCAAAACGTTGCTTTGCTGTAACTATGTGATCGTTCATTAAAACTTGTGGACCCATATTGGTGATCCTCTGTGTGCTGGTGACATTTTCCCTTGCTGATTCTGTTAGGTTCCAGCCAACGGTCACTGCACCACCCACTTATACACAAAGCCATTTTTACTGCAGGAACGTGTGTGTTTGGATTGTACACTTGCATTAGGTCACAGAAAACTACGGGGCCATTCAGGAAGCGCAGTGCTACTCGCACATGCGCAGTAGGCACCCGGCTGTGAAGCCGCAAGCTGTCACAGTCGGGTGCCCACACTGAAGATGCCGGCCTCCTGGAATACAGGACGGCCGGTGAAACAGGCTGCGGCAGGG
Source organism: Staurois parvus (assembly GCF_062004578.1). Lineage (NCBI taxonomy): Eukaryota > Metazoa > Chordata > Amphibia > Anura > Ranidae > Staurois > Staurois parvus. Next base: position 2,343,220 of record NW_028318029.1, on the reverse strand, counting down.
GCAACGGGGGATCGTGGGACAGGTGAGTGGCAGTTTTTGTAGCTGCTGACTTTTATTTTTTTACAGAGTGAGTGGAAGTCTGCTTTAAATGTGGTGGCTACATTAGTTTTTCTTTTTCAGACTTTTTTCTTCCTTTTTTCACCTGGTGGTCTGACAAACAAGTCTGGTATTTTTCCTCCAGAATTTAACACCAAGCTGTGCAGGGAAAGTGACAGTTAAGAGTTAAGAGCATTCAGACAAACCATTTAACTCTGAGAAGGGTACTTATGGTCAGCTTTTATTTATTTAATTAAAAAGCTTATCCCAAAAGGAAAAAAAAACTGTTGCTGTAACTGCTAAAAGTGTTAGCTGGAGTTCAGCTATAATTTGTTAGTGAAGTCTATCTAAATCTGCTGGTGCATCCCACACTACCCTCTCAACAACTTGGAAAAAATATTAAACGCAATGATCTTGGTTCCATAGTTCTAAAACCACTTTCTCCAGCTGTAAAATAAATATTCAGTATATGAAAATATGCTTAATATACTAAAAATGTAACAAAGCATAAGATAATTATGTATCACCTCATATTATATATCTACTATTAAAATCACAGCATATCAATTAACATCTTCCTGGAGGTATAACTGAAAAGCTGTCACTTGCTGTGTGCCTTTGCTGCCAATTGAAGCTGGACTGGGAATCCAAAAGACATTCTGTAACAAAAGCTACATAGTGCATTGCATTTTTATTTAATATTTTTATGTTTTGCTTTCGATTTTTTTTATTATAACGATGCTATTTATTTGCTATAACATTTTCTTTTACCTATTAATATTATGTATTAGTTTTTTATGTTTATTTAGTTTTCATCATCACTTGTGGATTCCTTATTGCTAATCATTTTCATGTATATGGTTTCACTCAGAACACTTGCCATTATGGTAAAGCCAGGATATCTTATTAATATCTAGCACCTGCGTTTTAGATGATTTTTTATGGTTAAGCAGTCATCCATGGATCCTTTGTTTTCAATTTTTTGGTAGACAATTTTTTGGTTTAGGATTTGTTTTGGTATAAACGTTTTGGTATATCAGTTTACCTTTAATAGAATGTAATGTATACTTGATGAGATTCAGTCATATTTATTATTATCCAATTGGTGCATATTACAAGCAGTGTTAACTATGAGTATTCCACAAGTAGAAATATAGAATCCATGTAATTTGTGACTGGTTTTGATTTTTTATTGGTCTTAATAGTTGTTTTTGATATATTTATATATTTTTTCTGTATTGAATGTATCTGATTTATTGTATTATTATCATTACTTCTGAGGTATTTAAAATTTTCTTGAAGTATTTACCCTTAATTTTGAGACAATTTTTTTATATGCCTAGTTAGTCATGTTGTCCTGAGTAAGTTACTCTCTGAACACAACTTTGCCCGATTGTATGGTGTATGGGCTCCAAAACATAATTTGTTTTGTAAGAGCCCATACACTCTTTTACTTTCAATAAATATCTTGTTATTAAGGATTGTAATTAGTATATATTTTTCATTTTTTAGATAGATTTCCCTTGTACAATTACACCTGTACCAGCATACTATTATATTTAGGCTGTAAGATCAGGAAAGAGTTAATGCTTCAGTCTCTTTAAAACATCCCCAAGGGGCCGTGGACAGTTAGGCTGACTAAGCAGAAGTTTCTCCGAAAACATGTTTCCAGGGTGTCTTGTGAGTTGACAGGCATGAGAGTGGCCTGCTATTATCCCTCAGTGGTGGTGTCTGATCCTTACGCCAGTGTTTCTGGAGTGTCCGCAGTGCGATCTATCGTCCTGCCCATGGCGGCAGCTGCATAGGCTTTACACTGGACACATAACAGGAGGCTGAGCTTTCTTGTATGGGTGCCCTCTATATCCACACATGTGATTGCAATATTTCCCTCTGTTCTTATGTGTACTATTTTATTAAAGGTATCACTGCACTGTATACCTCTCCACAAACTGACAATGCTGCTGTCCAAGGATGGCTCTGTTGCTCCTCCATTGAGAACAGAGACCCCTTAATGCAGGAGGTGTATTACTGGCTGGACCACCAGGTGGGGAAAAAAAAGCAGAAAAATATAAATCTGATGCAGCCATCACATTTAGGGAATTGTACACTGCAATATATAACATTTTTTGGTTTAGTACCTCTGTAAGCCTTATTCACAGCAGAGAATTTTTATTCTCAAATGCATTTACTCATAGCATCCTTCAGAAATTGTAAACTGTTACTCTGCCTTTAGCAGAGTGCAATTTAGTTGGTTGCTATGTGTTATAGCATATATTCGATTAAATAATATTATAGGCCACGTTTCAGTATTGATTGTGTTCGGTTTACTTTCAGTAACAAGAGTATAAAATCAGAAGCCAATAGGTTCTACATTGTAAATGAGTCAAGGTGTCACTAAACTCACCATGACAAAATAATATCTCAGTCCGACATATATTGCAAATAGGATCTACATTGTAAATGAATCAGAGTGTCACTAAGCGCACCATGACAAAATAATATCTCAGTCCGACATATATTGTCAATAGGTTCTACATTGTAAATTAATCAAAGTGTCATTAAATGCTCACTGTTAAAATAAAATCTCAACCGAGCACCACTGCCAATTTTTAAAGTCTGAAAATAAATTTTGCATACCATTTTTGCAAGTGAAGTTCAAATATGGGGCTCCATTTACTAAACCAGATCACATGCGATATTTAGGTGATCTGACACATTTTCCCCAAATATTGCATGCAATGCTGATAATGTCAACTCACTATCACCTTATGCAGGTATTTACCTCAATAAGCAAAAACACGCAGGCAAAAAAAGCATTAAAGTAATTTCACTAAAGAAAATAAATAAATACATTCATGAGTTAAATAAGTAGTGGTCCAGGCATGCAGTATTTAAGCTGGGTGCAGAGAAACAAACAGAGGGTGCACAAGCCTAGTGTATTACCTTCTAAAAGATGGTGGCTGTTGGGGAACTGTAGGCCATGTAGAGCCATATTGAAGCCTACAGTCCCACAATGGCCACCATCTAGGGAGAATGGACCATGCTGCCTATTTTGTGATGTGCCTTTGATTTTATTTTTTTGTGAGTATACTACTTTTTATTCAATAAATCTCATTTTTAGAAGGTAATGCAACAAGGCCAGTGCGCCCTCTGTTTGTTTCTTTGCACACAGCTCCTTTGGATTTTCACTGGTCCGTTGAGGGCAGCAAGGTTTGCATTCCCAAAAGTACTCCATGTGGGGTTACTGACATTGTGAAGCTCATCGTCCAGTGCAGGAGTTACAGCATTTGTTTGCTCATGCTTTTTATGCAGTATTTAAGGAATGTAAAAATACAATAGCTGCCAATTTGGAGTAGTCTCTACCTTTTTGGATCAGTTCTCTCAACAGTAATGCATAGAGACCTAAATTTGGAAAAACACAGAAACACTGGGGTTGATTTACTTAAAGTATAACTAAAGGTAAAACTTTTTTTTTTTTTAGTTTTGGATAGAGTGGAGATGGATTAGAACCCCTGTCAGGTTTTATTGCTGTCTGTGCCCCCATTAGGGAGATTCACCTTTTCTATTTGTCATGTTTGCCATTATCATTGAAAGTGAAAGTAAAAGTGTATCCCAAATTTTTGGGTTGTACCCAGAAAAGTAATAGAGGGTAAATCTCCCAATGGGGACACTGGTTCAGGTGACATGGGGACCCCCCAAGAGATTCCTTTAATTTGCAGGGATTTCCTCCCACTTCTTGTTTTGGCTGTGGGACAGGAAGCGAAGGGAAATCTCCCCAATGGGACACAGATGGCCAAAAAAAGAAATAAGAAGGGTTTTAACATTCCAGTACTCTATTCAAAATTTAAAAAAAAGTTTTGTCTATAGTTCTACTTTAAGGCACTTTGCAAGTTGCATAACTTCACAAAGAATACTCAGTCACAAGTGCAAGGAAAATAAAGACAACAAAAAAAGCTTTTTGCTTACACATGATTAGATGATGGAGTTCAGCAGAGCTCCCTCACATTTACTAAGCTGTAGAGCAACTGCACTTGCAAAGTGCTCAGCCTATGTACCTTTAGTAAATCCACCACATTACATGTAGTCCTAGACTGTAAGCTTGAAAGGGCAGGGCCCTCTAACCCTCGTGTATCGTGTATTGTTTTGCTACTGTATTGTCTCATGTCTTGTCCCCCATTCTAATGTACAGTGCTGAGCAAACCCTTTGGCGCTATATAAATACTCTATAATAATAATAATGTAGTATCTATTTTCTACTGTCATTTCACTAGATTTTCAGACTTTCTTGTGTATATACAAGCATATACCTCATTTGCTGCAAAAAAACTCCCAATCCTTCCAAACATAATACAATGCCCATGCATATCTCAATGGTCAATTCCCTTGTTAGAACATGTCATACTTAGTTGAGGATACTTTACTCTTTCATTATATTTTTAGAGATATCTTTGGCTCAAAAATTCGCAAGACAGAATAGGATGAGGAATATTTCTATGGTTTAAACCATTTTACCTCTTTATTAGCAATAGAAACTGACAGGAGTTCTAATCCTTCTCCACTGTATCCATCCCACTGGAAATGGTTTCATGAGATAAATACCGCACATTTCAATGAAATACCACATGCCTCATTTTAGTAGAATTTTTTTGTGAACTGTAAAAAAATTGTGGAAAAACGCTGTGAGCTATTTTACCTCAATTTTTGAAAAGTAAAATACCGTTTTTTGAATGGGGCCCACTTTCTCATAAATTTACTTTCTGTGTGTCCCTTTCCCCCCATATAGGCTCTTTTCCCTTCACTTCCAGTTTGTGGGTATGAGCACATATACTGTGACCACATACATCACTTTTCTTCCAAACTAAAAATCCCATCTATCATTGCTTCTGCCAATTTTACTGTTCTTGGCGTGCCCTTTTCTTTTGTTCAGACTGATACCTTTCTCAAGCATCTACTGGCAAGTCTGTAGTCCATCTCAGGGCTGTGCTGAGGAGAGTGGCTACATTCCCACATACAGTGGGAGCATGAGAGCGAATATAACCATCCTCCTAAAGAAGGTTGAAGTTCAGAAAAGTTTAAACTTATTTTTCTGGTCCAACCTTGCCATTGGAAGGGACAGTTCTGAGAACAAATTAAGATAGTGTATATGCTTTTTTTTTTCAGTTTAGTGACACTTTCTATGTTGGCTGTGGAGCAGCTAGAGGCTACAAGGGAGTGATGGTAATGTGAGTATATGGGGCCAGGGGATGCTCTTTTTTAGAGATAATGGCCCATTGCTGTGCATAGGCAAGGTGACTGTGGCTTTGCTACATAATAAATATAAACATTCTAGAAAATTGTGTATATAATGTAGGTGTCTCATTTGAAACATTTATATTTGTAGATAAGCAAAAAAAAAAAAAGACTAGATTCTAAGGCCTCATGCACACTGACATTAATTTTAACTCTCTTAGAAGCCAGCAGCATTTTGGCCAAAAAACACTTGATGCTTGTAAGTGTGTTCTGTGTTTACACTTGTTTACCCACATCAAGCATTTTCATAAATAATTTATTCTGGCCATTGAAATAAATGAATGCTCAAGTGATAAACACACCTAGTGTTTAGTTGCATTTAGGCACGTTTACACATATTTATGCACGTTTAAACATGTCCAATGTTTCTTCAGCCACAAAGCTGCTGCTCCAGGACGCCCTGGCAGTAGTTTGTTTTTTTGTAATGCCACTAAACGCTCCTGCCACCAAACGTTGCTAAAATCCTATGTGTTCATGGACACAGGCTACCATGCAGGGCAGTTTAGAGGCAGGGGAAAAAAAACGCATGGCGGCCCAAGGAGCAGCTGAAAAATTGTGCAGTGTGCATGAGGCCTAATTATATAAAAAGGAAATATGTAGTATTTAACTGAAAAAGTCCATTTAGAAATTGTAGAAGATGCAGAGTCATTGTCAAGGGGTATTTTTTTATTTTTTTTTTTGCAGTCTAGCAAATGAAAAGAGAATTTCTGATGGTGAGATGGTAGAAACCTAATGTATTGTACAGTTCTGGTAATTCTCCAAGGCCAAGAATCTGATTAAAGTGAAGTGGTATGTCAGTACCTTGACAACAAGCGTCTGAAAAAAAGCATATGGCACGAAGGGAACATTATTGTGACTCACCATGTTAATAAAGAATTGCTCGGATGTCTGTTAAATAGGTGCAAATGTGTAATGTTTGAACCCTCTCTTTATATTATACAAAGAAATGCAAGAAGAAAAAGCTAATACAATTATATGTCTAGTGGATGGCAAATCACCCTGTAAAGTGATAACAAATAAAATGTTTTTTGTTCATGGAAACTATTCGAACCTCCCCACTTCTTTGAATGTGAACTAATGGTAGGATATTAATACAAATAACTTTTCAAGTCTTCATGAATGCATTAATTACATGTCACAATATATAGTATCATTTTCCATTTTATATAAATAAAATGCAGTAGAAAGCAGTGCTTGAGTTTTAGTTAGTGACTGTGACTAGAGGAACATCTTAGGAGAATATTTTCATCAGTCTGCTAAGAAGGAAACCTTTTCTTGGTTTCTTTCCCTTCAGTCATCGTTCAGTCAGACTACACAGTGTACAAGGGCAGAGCTGGGTGAGATTACATGTACACATATAGCCAAGGGCACAAAGACTACTGAAGAGGCAGCGTGGGTTTGTATGGTTGTGTCATCTTTGAGTCAGTATCTCAGTCTAGGTAGTTGACCCTGTATGATATCTGAACAAAGATGGCTTTTTCTTTTCTGGGAAGAAAGGAAAAGAAAGGCATTGCCTGGAGGAGTAGTGTGATCTCCTTGACAGGTAATAAATACAAGTTAGTATTCAACTTATACATTGCTTATTACTTAATAAGCAAATACTTTTTGTTTGTCTATGTCCATTTGCTAAGTTACACCCCGTTCACATCAAGTGCGACTTGGCATGCGATTTGCATGCCATGTGACTTGCAAATCGTATGCCAAGTCGCACCTTATTGTCCGCTATTAGAGCGGTCATATCGTTGTGGTTATGACTTGGTCAGAGCTGCACTGATATCTAAAGTAGTGCATGTACTACTTTTGGTGCGATTTGCATACACATAGTCAGATGTCTTGCAAATCACACCTCAAATCGACAGGTCACCCGACTTTGAAATCATGCGACTTCGCTGTAAGTTGCACAATTTCAAAATCGGGCTTGATGTGACCAGGGGCTTAATGTTAGTGGGAGTGATTTATAATGAACGATCAGCTGTTGGACGTGCAGGGTTCTAATGAGGAAGATGGCAGGGTCTGCATCCCTTTAGACATGATTTCTCTTTGGGAGTATCTCACCAAAAAGGACATTTTTTGTTGCAGGGAATATGACTCTTAGTAGAGACTTTTGGGAAAATCAGTAAGCCAATTACACAAGCAGAAAATGACATTTCTAGAGGGCATTCTGTACACCAGGGGTGGGCAACTGTAGCCCTCCAGCTGTTGTAGAATTACAAGTCCCATGAGGCATTGCAAAACTGACAATTACAAGCATGACTCCCAAAGGCAGAGGCATGATGGGACTTGAAGTTCACCAACAGCTGGAGGGCCACAGTTGCCCACCCCTGCTGTACAGCATTTGTGTATGGAACAGGTTGCCATATTGCATTGCATTGTACAGAAGATTACAGCTCTGCAAATTGAAAAAGAAAGGTCATTTTTAATAACATTCAATTACAGTATCACAGCAGTATATTCTATATTATTTTGATTTGCTATGTTTATCCCCATAAAAGTTTTGGTTAGTGTGGGGATGAGGTAGAACTCCTATCAAGGTTTCTTTCTTTCTTTTTTTTTGTACCCTGGTAATGTCTATTTGTCTCAGTGACCATTGCCACTGAGTGAGAAAATGATGGGAAATTCTAAATTTCGTTTTGTCACCCGCACACCTATTCTGATGACAACTGTCCATGAGGTGGATTTTCACCACTTTGTTGAGTTTATCTCCAACATCCTGTTTATCTCCAAGAAAAGATGAAGAGAATCCTCCCTAACTGGACACATAAAGTAAAAAATAATCTACATACATGCAGTCTACAGACAGCTTCAAAAAGAACATCCACAAGTCCAAGGTTTTTAATTATAAAATTGATTCATAGCAAAAAAAAATGTAGTGCGTTTTTTTGTGGAGTTTTGGATGTTTGTTTGGCATGCTCATTCAACTGTATGCATATGGATTCGTAGCCTCCCTGGCGGTATTCCCGAGTGTAGCTTGGGGTAAAGTTTCAGTACCAAAAGCGGTAACACCGAGCTACACTCGGGCTTACCATGCGGCGCTGCTCCGGCATCTGTTCTTCACTTACCTTCTCCTGCGCTCCCGCAATGTCCCTCCTGCAGTGTCCCCGGCAATGTAATCCGACGGATGCCGACATCTGTCATCTGGGTTCCGTCACCTGCGACGTTGGGACATACGGGGGACGGAACAGCGGGAAATTTGAAAATGACAAAAAGTGACATTCACTAAATTCACTAAAATCACATAGTAAAACATTACTGTATCAAACCATTTCACATACATTTTGTCCCTAGTGCTTTGTCCTGTACCCTGTCTGCATTTTTACTGTTCTGTCTGCCTTGAAACTGAGAAAATCCATGGCGTCCAAAAAGCGTCCCTTTAGGTCAAAATTGGTTTTAGACCAGCTAGAGAACAGCGATAGTAAATCAGAACCACTTGCAGAATTGAGTGATAATGATTCGTGGGGAAATTCGTCATCAGACACTGAAAACGATTCTGCGACTTTGCTCAGTGATGTGCAAACTTGGCGCTCTATTTCAAATTTCAGTGTTTTTGGTTTGATTATATTATTGAATTAAATTTATTATTATTATATTATTTTTTATGATTATTAAATTATAATTTATGATTTTGTGTTTCAAATTTTATCATACCCGGGATGTTTACTAGACTCTTGTTCGAACAGATTTCAGTGAGATACTCCTAAAAATTACAGGCCTACAATAAAAAAAATACATATTTCCATGAAAAAAAAATTTACCGCTTTGAGTACAGAAATATGGACATAATCAGACCGCTAGGGAGGTTAAATTAGTTGTAAAGGCTCAAGGTTCTTTTATACTCATGCTAGATGGTAAAATTCCTTCTGTGTGCAGAAGCCCACCCATTACTTACCTGAGCCCCATCGCAATTCAGTACTGTGCATGAGAGCCTTAGCTCTCTGGGACTCTCCCTCCTCATTGGCTGAGACAACAGCTGGAGCCATTGGCTCCCACTGCTTTCAATCACAATCACTGAGCCAATGAGGAAAGTGAGGAGGCAGGGACATGCCGTGGCTTTGCGTGTGAATGGACACACAGAGCACAACTTGCAAGCTGCTTGCTGTGGGGAAACTTGGCAGGAGGAAGAGGCAGGAGTGCCAATGGACCTGAGAAGAGGGGAGAGAGGATCAGGGCTGATTTTTGCAAGGATTGTGTAGCGAAGGAAATTACTACTATTTGTTTCTGATGTAAACTGCTGATTTGCATCTCCTCTGAACCCTGACACTTGCACAGTGAGGGATTTCCCATACCTCCCTGTTGGTTCTTTAATAAAATCACTGAATTCACTGGCCAATAAATACAAAAATCACAAGATGTTAGAGGAAGAGGCCGAGCTTGACTTTTGCAAGAAAAGTCAGAATATACATATATCCTCAGCTGAATTTGTCTAAACTTAGCCTCTACTTATGTATTTTTAATCACATACTCCTTTTCTTTTGCCCATATCAGTGACAGGTTTTGTTTTGCACTGGGAGGTGAGCATATGGTGAATTTGTATTAAGATGTTGCATTTGCATCTTTCTTATTATGCACATTCCACCACAAAGCACAGCATAAATGTGTGGTAGGGAAAATCCATCTCCAAGCATTGCTCAAAAGAAAACTGTTCTGCATGTTTAAGAAATACATTTGCTTCACTGTCCAGATTATTGATAGCAAATTCATGCCCTGAGAAACTTCTCTTCATTGCATCATTTGCTGTATGCATCATATGTCATCTGATTAACTAAATACATCAATCACAATAGATGGTTGTTTGTTCATTTTTGGCAGCTGTAAAAAAAAAGTAGGTGTATAATAAAGGGAGAGAAACTGGTGACATTTCCTTGTTGAAGTTTAAATTTGCCATAGCATAAGGTTGCTTCTGTCTTCTTTAAAGGTTCTGTCCACCTCCTTAAATGCAGGAGAATATTTAAAATGTCAGATGCAAATAATTTAGTATCATGCATAGCTTTTTTCTGTATGTGCATGCTTATTTTAATAAAAAAAGTGATTAGTAACGGTTAGTGCTCTTGCTTGGAACTCTGTAGGGTTTAAATCCCAACCGAGACACCAGTTGCATGGATTTGGGTTTCCTCTTTAAAAAAAAAATGAAATAAAATACCAATATTTGTTTAGTTTTGTCCTAATTTGCAAAAGGAAAGAAAGTGTTGCTGAAATGTGCGGCCGCTTGGCGTCTAGGCCCAGACGCCGGGAGGCTGCACATTTGCGTGCGGCCAACATGAAGAGGTTAAACAACAAAAATATATAATGTATGGCCAGCTTAACTCACTGATTAACAGTGTGGATCAAGTACCCTAAACAAATTGGGCAATACTTATCCAGGGAAAGAACCTGGAAAAGGGAGGTATTGTGGTCAATCAAAGTATCTTGACTAAAAATATAATGCTTTATTTGGACAATATGCAATAAAAAAAATAATGGCATCTGAAATTTATGCCAATTTAAAAAACCTCCACCCAACACCGTAAAAGGCAGTAACAACATACCCTTATTGGAGAACAAGGTATTAGTGAAGGTACTTCCAAAACAACCTAAATTTGCCTATAAACGCTTATTAACATTAAGAGATAAGTTAGTAAAAATATACCCGACCCTCCTATAAAAAGGTTGCTTTCTTAGATCAAGTAGGGTTCTTTAAATGTGGTAAATGTTTAGCATGTAGGTCTTGCACTAAAGGTAGTAGAAAGAGCACACACTTTCAATCTGGGGTCACAGGTAGGAGGTTTGAGATTAAAACAATGTATTACATGCTGTACTACACGTTACGTACCTTTTTAAAATGCAGTTGTGGGCTCCAATATATTGTGGGAAGGACAACTCGAGAACTTAGAGTCAGACATATCAATAACATCAAGAAGGACTTCCTTCACTGAAATTTGTCTCACTAATTTATAACACATCATAACAGAGACCGTACCCAGCTAAAATTCTGTGGCATAGATAAGGTAGACCAACACTGGAGAGGGCCGAACATGACACAGGCTATCTCACAAAATTACTCCCAATGGATTTACCAATTGGGTACCATGGTCCCGAGATGACCTAATGTACAAATTGATGTAAACTGTTTAATTTCCAATTTTTAGATTGTAACTTACAGGTTATTTGTTAGGGGGGGTGTATTTATATTTTATTGGGTATGTCATCAGAGAAGTAATTGTGATTTGTATAAGTACCGTACATGTTTGTGCATGCAACAGCATATTTATTTTTAAATCTTATATTTTTGTAGTATTATTAAATTACCACTATGAGGTACCATTGGCCCTTAACTTACAATTGCTCAGGGCCATTGGGGCCATACACTAAAGGTTAATCGGGTTTGGTACCCCCAAGACACAATGTCTATCTACTCTCTAAGCGATGTCTGACTGATCAGATATGTAACTTTGATGTCAGTGGACATATTACATTGGTGGGTTAATATTCCTGGAGCATTAGGTTTACATCCAGTGAGCTAATAGGGCAGATTCAGTGTCAAAATTTTAAGAGTAGCAATATGGCTCATCACCTGACTTGGCCCTCAGATACTAGGTACTGGTACCCGATTTAGTGGGATTTTGAGAGAAGCAAGATGATCGTGGGAGCACTTCCGGTTCAAACTACTTCCAATTTTTTCCAATATGGCTGCAGGTTTCACTTCAGGTTTTGGAACACTCCCAATATTTTTAACAATAGGGGCAGGGGTCAGTGGAACAGGGGTATATAAGATGTTTTCTATCGCCACGGCCCCTGACCTCTGAAGGCATCCAGTGGGAGGGGTGAAATGCGTCAGTGCAGCCCGTGGAGACGTTATTCCTGGCCGGTGGAGTGCATGCATTTCCTGGTTTTTAGTTCGTGTTTACATCTTTTGATTGTAAGTGCAATACATGTTTTATTTCTTGGATTTAATAAATGGAATTACACGTGGCCTTCCTCCTCCATTCCTTATGCATGAGTACCCGATTGTCACTGATGTTGGATTGAAACAGACCAGTGTAGCTGAATAGAGGCGGACTACAAGTCACAGCAGAACCTAGCATCTCCTCCACCAAAGCGAGTCGGACTATTGTTTGTTCATATGAGTCCACAGGAGTCGGTGAATGAGTGGAACCACTGGTGGGGAGCACAGGGCATGGAGTGTATGGATATTTGAAGAGCACTTTAATCTTAATATTTGGAAGCTATAAAGTTCACCAACTAAAAAGTCACAAGGGACTGTGTATGTTTGTACATAAGGGGGCAGCACATGTATTCTTTCTAATTTTACATTCTGTGGGGGTCAGTACCCCTAATAGGAGCTGCAGCTTCTATAATTAATTTTATATTGGCAATTTATATATTTTTTGATGTATATTGTCACTAGATTACCTTGTTGTGGTTTATGAAACGAGCAAACTCACTTATTTTTCAGGTATAGGCACCACGGAGTTACAGGCACATTAATAGTTTATTGTGCAAAGCACAGGATAATAATTATTAGTAACCCCTGGTGTTTGTTTGAGTGGGGCATTAGGCTGTGAACTTCTTTGGTGATACAGGGACTGAACAATTCTGCATGCTCAAAAAGAGCCTCCTAATATGTTGGCATTTTATAAATACTAAAAATTTATGAAAATAATGTTTTTAATTTAGACCTATTTTCTAATGTAGCATGTATATGCTCTTTTGTTATTTTTTCCTTACCTCCTTACCAAATAGCCATTTGCCACATAAGATCTAAGCATCTCAATTAAAATTCAGAATTAGGTTTTATATGCTTGTCTTATATTTATATGAGATCAAAATCTAGAAGGGTCAATACCCTTTCATTATGTTTTTATTTCTTTTTTTTACTGCTGTTTGGGATTTGAGATGTATAAAGAGATGCCAATATAGCACCTGAGTAGGTAAAACTTAAGGCCATTCCTCAAGGGCGGACCTTGTGTAGTTCTTGGACCTGTCTAAACAATAAGGGGTTTATTTACTAAAGCTGGAGAGTGCAAAATCAGACTCCCTTCTGCATAGAAACCAATCAGCTTCCAGGTTTCATTGCCAAAGCTTCATTGAACAAGCTGAGGTTAGAAGCTGATTGGTTTCTATGCAGAAGGGAGTCTGATTTTGGACTCTCCAGCTTTAGTAAATAAACCCCTAAATGTCTATTGCTCTGGACAAAGTATTTATTAGTGGACTGAGGTGTGATTGTTCATTGACTTACGTTGACATTGTTTTTCTTAATTATACCGTCATATGTTTTGTGGCTAGTACTGACTTTGAAAAATGTTTCCTGACCAGCTGTAATATATACAGTTTTTATTGCTGTGTCGTGGAAGATATTTTAGTAATATGTTGTGAAATAACAATCATCACCTTAAAATGTACCTTGCATGCTTATCTTCTAGAGTAGACCCTCGTGCCCCATGTTAAAAAAAAAAAATGTGAACGTAAAAAAATGAAACCCAAGGTTCCCACAAAAAGTTGGAGTTATGTTAGCCTCGCAAATACGCAGCCAGTCAGAAGACAAAGTGTAATTATCTTTTTCTTCCCAATGTTTGATTTTATTTAAATAACCTTTGCTTATTTTTCATGAGAAGTGTTGAGGGTCTAAAAGATAAGTAAACCTTCTATTTAAATGCTAAACATGCTTTAAGGTTAGCTGAGGTATACTCTAAAGACCTAAATGGCTCACAAAGTGTTTTCCTTCTTTATGTAGACTGATATGGTAAATGATTCAGCATCAAAGGAGATGCAGAAGTATATACTGCATTTAACATAACACTTAAATAATTGAATAGCAGTGACACTTAATAGGCTTTTAGATCATCTAGATGTATACAGTGTATATATATATATATATATATATATATATATATATATATAAAAGGTACTCATAAACAGGGGATATTGTTTGCTTCCTATTGATCTTATGGCCACATGTCTTATCTTTTCAATGTGATACTCCTATACTGGATATCAGTAGTTATCAGTTACACATATATATACAGTGAGGTGGTAACACTCAACTGCAACCAAAGCTTTTTTTGGTGTTCAATAGGGTGGGTTAGGGTTAGAATTTTGTAAGGTTTCTACAGCTGTCTGTGACTCATGTGATAGAAAATCCCTTCAGATATCATCATGGAAACAGCAAGCCAAGTAATGAGGAGATGGAAGGGTTCAGAAAATTTCATAAAGCAATAATAAAAATGCAGAGGGGGAGATTTACTAAAACCGGAGTGTGCAAAATCTGGTGCATTTGTGCATAGCAACCCTTCAGCTTCTAACTTCAAGCGATACTAAAGGCTTGCTTTTTTTTTCTTTTTTTTGAAAATAACAAACATGTTTTACTTACCTGCTCTGTGCAGCCTGGATTCTCCTCTTCTTGGGTCCCCTGCTGACACTCCTGGCTCCTCCTTTCTGTCAGGTGCCCTCATAGCAAGCAGCTTGCTATGAGGGATTCCGAGCAGGTGTTTTCCCAAGCCGCTGCTCCATGTGTCCATTCACACAAGGAGCCCTGTATTGGCCCTGCCCCCTCTCTCCTCATTGGCTGACTGGCTGTGATTGACAATGGCTCCCACTTGCTGTTTCAGCCAATGAGACAGCCGAGGCTGTTGTGCACATCGATGGATTGCGATGGGACTCATCTACGTATTGAGGGGGCTGGGGGCACTGCTGCACACAGAAGGTTTTTTATCTTAATGCATAGAATGCTTGGAGGTAAAAAAAAACTTTGAGCCTTTACACCCACCTTCTGCTTGTTCAATGAAGCTTTGAAAATTAAACCTGAAAGCTGATTGGTTTCTATGCAGAGCTGCACCGGGTTTTGCACTTTCCAGTTTTAGTAAATCACCCCCAGAGGGTCTAAACCTTTCTCTCTCTAAAAAAAAAAAAAAGTATTTAGGTATAATTTCTGTTACCATTGGAGACATTTCTTATCACTTCCTGTACCTCTGACCCCTACCACCAGGATATGAATGAAAAAGAAAGCATACACATCTAATAGGGGTTCTATTTTTCCCCTCAGAATCACAAAAAAACATTTTGGCTGCAGTTGGAGTTTACTGAATGGTGTTTTTACAATCTTATTTTTCACTATGTACATGCTCATTGTAAAGAATGTCTTGATGGCGAATTTAGGCTACTTCAGTGTGCACTATCCTTATCTTGTGAATAACACACACACACACTCATTTATATATATATATATTTATTTTTGTTCTTGAAGTTTAGTTATTTTAGTTCATTGTGTGTGTATATATATATATATATATATATATATATATATATATAGCTGTCAAGCCTTACAGTTGTTTATACCAGCTCATTATTGTAGAGTTAACAGTGAATAATGGCCCCATAACATTTGCTTTCACTGTGGTATATACAGCAATACCTACAGCGTAATTTACACGCCTCAATCATCATTTTTGTACATAGCTGTACCCAACACACGTGTTTATGCACATCTGTGCATGTATGTAGAGGTAGAGGCGATACATTTTTTTTTTGTTTTGTTTTCATTTACTTTTTCTTTTTAAAACTTTTTTTCATTTAATTATGTTGCTATCATATGGGGAGGTAGGGGTTAAAAAGGTAATATTTGTGCAGGGATGAGATGATGGAAAAGGTAAAAGTTCAGTTGTTAAGTAGAGGTAGGATAGGCTTCCTGAGGAGATGGGTTTTCAGGGCAGCTATGGCAAGAGATAGAACTAGCTGAGGTAGAGCGCTCCAGAAGATGGAAGTGGCTCTGCATAAATCTTGGAGGGGACCATGAGGGAAGTGACGAGGGAGCCACTGAGCAGGAGGTCTTGGGAGTACCAAAGAGGTGGTTTGGGTGATATTTTGAGATCGGATGGATGATGTAGCTTGGTGCAGAGTTTTTAATGATTTTGTATGTTGTAGTTAGAATTTTGAATTTTACTGGTTGGGTAAGTGGATGTCAATGGAAAGATTGGCAGAAAGGGGTGGTGGGTACTGAGTGGTTGCTAAGGTAGATGAGTCTGGCAGCAGCAACACTGATTGACTGAAGTGGGGATAGTCTGTGTAGATAGGTGAATGACGAGGGAGTTGCATTAGCTGAGGTGAGAGATAATGTTATGGAGATGAAGCCTGGAAGATTTGGACAGTGATTGAATTTGAGGCTGAAAAGGAATTAAAAGTCTAGGATTACACCTAGCACCCTGGCATGAGAGGAGGAACCAATAGTTGTATTATTGATCTTAATAAAAAAGATGAGGGAGGTAATTATTATGAGCTCATTTTTGAAACTTTTAATTTTAGGAAGTGGTCTGACATCCATACTGTTATGCTAGTTAGTAAATTAGTGATGTGCGAGGAGACTGGAGAGGTGAGAAGTAGAGAGCGATATTTGAATGGCATCAGCATTCAGACGGTATTGGAAGCTATTTGAGGTTTTCAACTGACAGAGCCTTGGAAGATCTTTAAGGAAAGAGGAGGAGAAGGAGTTGTAGGTGACACTGAAGGTAGGAGGAGAACCAGGAATGAACAGATGCTTGGTGGCCAAGAGAGTGTAGTTTTTTCAGGAGATGCAGATGGTCAGCTGTATCAAACGTAGCAGAAAGGTCCACTAATATAAGTATGGAGCAGTGACTATCAGGTTTAGCAGTTAATAGGTTATTAGTGAGTTTTAGTAGGGCAGTTTCTGTAGAGTGTTGCAGACGAAAGCAGTACTGCAATGTAAGGGAACAGGAAGGTATTGTCAGTGAGGTTGCAGTGCAGATGATTGTAACCAGGTGTTCTAAATGTTTAGAGGCCAATGAGAGCAAGGAGGTTATGTTGTTTTTAGGATTTTGTGACTTTGGGTAATATTCCTGTACAAATAGATGCGTACGATCACTGTTAAACCATGTCTGTATTAAACAATACATTTCTTGGCATTAAACCTATCAAACTGATAACATGACTGTAAACATAGAATGCTACTATGCAAATCTTGACTTTATTTCCTCAGGTTATAGTGTTAAAGAGCTAGTTGTTTCTCAATGAAGTCACCCATCAAAGTTATAGACTGATAAGGAGGTGTAAAGGGGAATACAAAAACAGCTTTGGGTTTTACAGCATATGGGACACTAAAGCACCTAGCCAAAGGTATATTCAGATGCTTGCTTTTCAGTTTGAAGTTTTATTTGGATGTCAAAACAAGTTTATTTTTTGACCCAAAAATGAGCTCAAGATCATGGTGATCGAGGCTCCTCTTTTCTTTATTATAAACCATTTTAAATGTTAACAATGGACTGGAAACTGAAGAAAGGGTTTCACGTTGGCAGAAAGCTGGTGGTTAATGCCCTGAAATAGAAACAGGAGACACATGCTTTGGAAGAGCAGACTATCAGTCTCCAGATAAAGCATCATGTGATACTTCACACATTTCTTATCTTTGCTTGAGAGCCATGCATTGTGGGAGAACATCATTGTTCTCGTCCTTGTATAAATATTATATAAGCGGTATGGAAAAACAATGAAAACAAACTCATAACAATGTCAGTGATATTCCCTCTGGGCCGATTAGCTTTAATAGATAAGTGTCTAATAGCTTGCGAGCTGTACTGGCATGTGTCCATATGAGGATATTTAGTAGTATCATCTTACTGGAGCTTTTGTTAACCATTAGTCAGATATTGAATGCCTTTTACTTATCTGTACTGTAAATAAACTAGACTGTTTTAATCAATATTCCTACATCAGCATGTCACATGACAGGACCAATAGAATGAAAAGATTATTCTCTGGTTTTAAAAAGATGAAGAACAGCATTTACAGTTTTTATCATATTATAATTACGCCAGAATTTACAGCAGTTTATATAAAAACTGTTATGCCGTATATAGATATTTGCCATTTAAAATGGTAAAACCTCAGTCTTCAAAATGTAGTATCTCCTAACTGGTTGAATTTACAATGCCATGATGCAGGAGTTATTTTTAAATCCTAACTCCAGGTTTTAGTAGACATGTAACAGTTTGTTTTGACCAAACTTATTTCTTACACTTTTACCAAATCATGCAGTGGCTTTCAACGCTGTATAAACTGTATGTAGCATCAGCTACTGTACATACAGTATACAGTGCTGTGCTCCTGCAGAGATCCAGGAACTGCTTGACTCTTTCCCAGAACAAAATCAAGTTAAACTGAGCAGTGCTCCGCTATTCACAGGAAGCTTTGTATTTTCTGAATGCATACAAGGCTTCATAAGAAAACTGAGAAAAAGAAAATAGGCTACACACCCATAAAGCTATCCCTCAAACCAATATTTATTGCAAATATAATATTAGATAATAAAAACTACAGTGCATTGTGGATACAGGTGCCAAAACCCGATCGTACCGCCTCCCAGAGTTCCCCCATAAAAAGGGCACCCCCAAATGGTGATATTTGAGGGAGATGACCAATGCCGCCCCAAGCTGATGCCACATCACACACTCCACCCACCCCACTCCCCTCCCCACAAACTCCCCCAAGAACACAATGACCCCCCAGGAGTACCCCCACACAAACCCACCCCCCCAGAGGGAGCTGAGGCAAAACACTCGCCCACTAACTCCTCCCTTCCCCCCCAAAAATACAAGGCTTTTTCTGATTTGCTTAGGCGAAGAGGTGTTCAGATGATGCAATGATCTCTACCTCAGCCAATCGGAAGAAACCTTGTATTCATTAATGAAATACAAAGCCTCCTGTGAATGGGTGAGTAATGTTCAGCCTGACCCAATTTTGTTATGAGTTAGTCAAGGACTAAAAATGTCCGGTGCTTATCTGTTCCTGTCCTAATTTATGACGCTAGCTTTGGAATGTGCGCACACTGGAAGAGACTCACGCTGACACACAAGTTCAGTCTATGAATACTTCTAGTTTATTATAATGAGAAAGTGAGCTTATATATGCAAAATGATGCAAGAGTCATGTGAGAACAGCATAAGCATTATATTAGTCTTTGATTGGTCATTTCCACACGAAAACAATCTCATGGTATAGGTGTGATCTTCTTCCAGGCCTTATCTCATAAGAAAACATTCTTTTGTCTTCCAAATCACACGGTGGGAGGGGGTCTGTGTGTGTGAGCAGACATTTCTTAAGCAAGGATTTCTTATAGTACCACAAAGCCCAGCAGGCAGAAAATATTCACACAACATATGTATTAAAGTATAAAAGTAAATATTTATAAAACTTATAGAAATAGCGTATATATATATATATTCAATAGGAAACGAAATAGGCATTTTACCAAATCCATCACAGTCCCCCCTTAAAATGACTATTTTACTCTCTCCCTATAAGACCTAGCTCATCTGTCCTTATGTACCTTGGAACTCTTTTATGCTGTACGTTAGACAGGTGATGACTATTTCATCACCCCCCATTGCCACAGGCTTTGTACATAAGGATGTCAGATGCTATCCCTCCAAAATTGTGAGATTACTATTGGCGGAGAGGGACCGTAATGGGGTATAAGGTTTTCCTTCATCTATCATATGGAGATCCTCTTGCTCCTGATTCAGGAAGGTAGGTGTTCTGTTGTCTACTGCTTTGCTCATCAATTTCCTCACACATGGTATAACACAGCATACAACCAGGGCCAGGAGAATCAGAATTATTAATACAGTTACCCCTGTTTGGGCAAGTATCTTTTGCCACCCACTCATCCAACTGAAATATTGATCCCACGAGTCTGTGATTCCTGAATTCTTTTTCAACTCAACTGACAGATCTTCCAATTTCTTTATAGACAGAGTAACCTTACCATTCGGGCCAGTATTGTCAGGAATATATGTACAACATGTTCCGGTTCCTTCTATCATTTTACAGACACCTCCTTTTTCTGCTAAAATCATGTCCAGAGCCATTCTATTCTGGAATGTCATGTAGGATGTAGGGGCTAACTGGTCAACGATTCCTTGAAGGGCATCCCTGGTGTAATTCACAAACCTCTATTGGTTGTAGTATATGTAATTTATCTAATCTACATTTTTATTAACAGTTATCATGGGAATCAGGGATTCAAAGCCTGCTTTACTTGGTCTCTGGCTTTAAATTTATTAGGCACCCCCCTTGGGACTCCAATAGCATCTATATACACATGTGGGTCAAAACTGCCAGAAGGAGCTTTTCGTTTCCTCCTATGGCCAGGCATTGGGTCATGGGTATTTTCTGCCAGGATGTGGAGAGCCATAATGACCTTTGCAAGAGCATACTCACCAGTCCAAATCCCTTCCAATCTGATTCTAATCTTTTGGTCCCCAGAAATCATCCATGACATATATGTATACCTGGTCACTGCTATCGGAACATGCTCGTTGTTTCAAGATCATATAGATTATGGTCATAGCACCACATGGGATCTATACTACAGAAATCAAAGGTGAAAATAGCTACATGAGTGTTGAATGAGTTGTACCAAAATATAGTGGTGTCACCTATTTCAGTGATATCCACCTGTTGAGCCTCTGTCAGACTTATAAGAAAAAGGATATACAACATAGTTGTCATGGTGTAGATGACGCCTTTTCCTCAGGGTTTGGGACTTTCTTGCATTGGGAGGCGTGTTTCCAAGTGTTCTTCCCGGCCACCTTGTCAGAAGGGGCTGTGGTCAGCAGAACTTGGAAGGGACCATCATATCTTGGACTAATACCCAATCTTCGGGTAATAGGCTGTGAGTTCCTGTATCTGACTCAGGATCTGGAATGGAGAAAACACTTGGACATGGATACGGGTTAATTCACGTGATAATACAGTCACATAATCAGTTAACACATCAAATTGTAATTGCAACTGTTGTAGAAAATAACAACCAAGTCTGGGGGCTGAGCTAAACAAAATCTCATAAGGGGATAGGGAGTGTTCTCCTCTTGGTGTGTATCTGACACTAAATAGGAAAATAGGCAGACTGTCTGGCCAACTCATGCCAGTCTCTTGGGCTATTTTTAGCATTCTTTCTACTTTTCCACTACTTTGGGGGGGATAGGGGTTTGGAATGCCAGAGTGACTCCTAATGCCGCCCATATTTCTTTGGTTACTGAAGCTGTGAAAGTGGGGCACTGGTCACTCTCTATCACCTCTGGAAGCCCATATCTGCCTACAACCTCAGTGAGGAGTTTCTTCGCAGTTGTTTTAGCAGTCATGTTAGTTACAGCAAAGGCCTCTGGCCAACTGGAAAACATGTCCAACACCACTAGGGTGTACTCAACCGCCCACTCTTTGGCATCTGGATATGATCAATTTGTATCCTTTGAAAAGGGTATAGGGGTTTGGCCAAGTGTTTCTGTGGTGTCTTCTCTGTGCGTCCCGGATTGCATTTTTGCACAGATGGCACATGTTCTGCAAACATTGTTCGTCAATGTGGTGATTCCAGGCGCTATATCGTTCTTGTTGATAAAAGAGTTCATGAGGCTCTTTGACACATTGGGCTGCTCCGTGTGCCCACTGGACTACAGCTGGAAACATATTCTTGGGTAAACAAAGCCTCTTATTGCACTCAAACAGACCGTCTTTGAGAATAGCTCCTCCCCGTCTCCAGCTTTCTTTTTCTTCTGGACTTGCTGCTTCTTGGAGTTCCTTGAGGTAGCTTCTGTCCACAGGTAAGGTCTGTAAGGTGAATATTGGTTCCCACTCTCCGGTCACCTCTCCTTCCATTTCTGGTGGTCCAATGGCCGCTCGTTTTGCCGCCAAATCTGCCAGATTATTGCCTTTGGCTTCTGAGGAGTTTAATTTCCCATGAGCTTTACCTTCAGAATAGCCACTTGAATGAGTAGAAGGAGTGCTTCCAGCAGTCGTCCAATGGCTGCTCCATGTCTTATGGACGTACCTGCCGCAGTCATACAGTTGTGACCAAAATTATTCAACCCCCAATGCTGTAAAGGGGTTTAGGGACTATAGTGTACATTTGGAATTGTATTCAGAATCAAATCCTACAAGGACGTTGTAACTACCCAAATGCAACTAAAATGACATCAATTGTTTATGTAATACAGTAGTAAATGGTTCTTATGTGGTTTCTTCATTGCCACAATTATTCAACCCCTTAAAGACTACCACTCTGAAGAACAGAGGTTCATACAGGTGCTTTCCATCAGGTATTGAAAACACCTGTGGATGTCACCGAGCAGCAATCAAGCATAATAAGCACCAATTAGGCAGCTTTAAAATGACTGTGATACTCAGCTCCTTCTAGACATTTACTGGTGTGGTTACAAACATGGTGAAGGCAAGAGAATGGTCCAGGAAGACAAGAGAAGAGGTGATTTCTCTTCACAGGAAGGGCAATGGCTATAAGAAGATTGCAAAGATGTTAAACATACCAAGAGACACCTTAGGAAGCATCATTCGCAAATTCAAGGCAAAGGGCACTGTTGAAACGCTACCTGGTCGTGGCAGAAAGAAGATGCTGACTTCGACTGCTGTGCGCTACCTGAAGCGTAGAGTGGAGAGAAGTCCCCGTGTGACTGCTGAGGAACTGAGAAAAGATTTGTCAGATGTGGGTACAGAAGTTTCAGCCCAGACAATAAGACGCACACTGCGTAATGAAGGCCTCCGTGCCAGAACTCCCAGGCGTACCCCCTTGCTGTCTCCAAAGAATAAGAAGAGTCGACTGCAGTATGCCAAAAGCCATGTGGACAAACCACAAAAGTTGTGGGATAGTGTTCTGTGGACTGATGAAACAAAATTAGAACTGTTTGGGCCCATGGATCAACGCTATGTTTGGAGGAGGAAGAACAAGGCCTATGATGAAAAGAACACCTTGCCTACTGTGAAGCATGGTGGAGGGTCAATCATGCTTTGGGGCTGTTTTGCTTCTGCAGGTACAGGGAAGCTTCAGCGTGTGCAAGGTACCATGAATTCTCTTCAGTACCAGGAGATATTGGATGGAAACGTGATGCAGTCCGTCACACACCTGAGGCTTGGGAGACGTTGGACCTTTCAACAGGACAATGATCCCAAGCATACCTCCAAGTCCACTAGAGCATGGTTGCAGAGGAAAGGCTGGAACATTTTGGAGTGGCCATCGCAGTCACCAGACTTAAATCCGATTGAGAACCTCTGGTGGGACTTAAAGAAAGCAGTTGCAGTGCGCAAGCCTAAGAATGTGACTGAACTGGAGGCCTTTGCCCATGAAGAATGGGCGAAGATACCCGTAGATCGCTGCAAGACACTTGTGTCAAGCTATGCTTCACGTTTAAAAGCTGTTATAACTGTAAAAGGATGCTGTACTAAGTACTAAGATTGAATGTCACTTGGGGGTTGAATAAAACTGATAATGCTGTGAGCACAGAAAAGACATTTGTGGTTATTTCATTATAACTGTTATGTTATATTTGTCTGACCTACAAGTGCCTCTTTAATGTAAATGTAAGCAAGATGACTGAATGATCAAAAGCAATGTCAAACTGGCCAAAACACTCAATTTCAGTGGGGGTTGAATAATTTTGGTCACAACTGTAAATCCTCTTGCCTTCCATATGGGTCCAAAGTCATGGGCCATCCCAAAGGCGTATCTGGAGTCTGTGTAGATATTGGCCCTTTTTCCTTCCGCCATCTGGCATGCTGTTGTAAGTGCTTGAAGTTCAGCTCCCTGTGCAGATATTGCTGGCGATAGGGCTCTTGCCTGTAGGACTGTGTCTGCAGTAGTGACCACAAATCCTGTATAATATTTGCCTCCATCGTCTGCATATCTGGAACCATCAACAAAAAAGGTGAAGTCTGGGTCCTGCAGTGGTGTTTCACTCACTGTGGGGAGATGGAAGGTTTCCATTTTCATCACTTCAAGACAATTATGAGGCTCAGTGGCTCCATCATCCTCTCCACTTTCTGCATTACCTTCATTACCCCCCTCAGCAGTTGGGAGGAGAGTGGCCGGATTCAGGGTTTGGCAACGTAGGAGAGTGACGTTATCAGGAAATTGGGGGGAACACTGTAGTCTAAGATGCCTCGCTGTGGACAAATGTTTAGGTTGGACTTGGTTTAAAATGGCAGCAATGGCATACGGTGCCCCGAAGAACAAGTTCATGTCCCAGTACGATATCGTTTTCGCTTATCCAGCAGAGCTGGAGCAGCGAAAACTGCACGCAGACATGAGGGTACTCCTCTAGCCACTGAGTAGTAGCCTACGGATTGTAGGCAGTCTCCGTGGGACTGGGCCAATACTCCTGTGCCATGGCCTTGGCGTTCAGACACGAACAGTTTGAAAAAATTTCTTGTAGTCTGGTAGACCTAGGGCTGGGGCTGAAGAAAGTAAGCATTTTAGAGCCAAAAAAAGTTGGAGTCGGCCTCTTCGGACAGATGGAAGGGCTCAGACTTGAGAGCATCGTAGAGTGGTTGCATAAACCAAGAAACATCAGGAATCCATGACCTACAGTAGGATATGAGGCCAAGAAAGGCGTGGAGTGGGTTCTGGCCTAACGGCAGTGGCAAGTTCTGGATGGCCTTAACTCTTTCCTCCGTAAGATGCCTTGTTCCATGTGAGAGGCAGTGGCCCAAGAACACGACTGTTGTAGAGCACCATTGCAACTTCGGTTTAGAGGCCTTACAGCCTTGGTGTGCCAAGTAACATAGTAAACTCTCTGAGGCTTCTTCAGCCGTGGGCAGGTCATCAGCACAGAGGAAAAGTCATCCACATATTGAAGAAGGACCACTGCCGAATGTTCCTTTTGCCACGTGCCCAGTATGGTGGTCATGGCTTTGGCAAACTGGCTCAGGAAATGTTGCGCCCCCTTGTGGCATAAAAACAAAAAAGTATCTGCAGGGAGGATACAAGGGAACACTGGAGAATACATTTGCCAGGTCCACCACAGTGAAATACTTTGCTGTTGGAGGTACCCCTGTAAGTAAAGTGTGGGGATTTGGAACGATAGGTGTCTCTAAGACAGTGGCTTCATTCACTGCTCGAAGGTCCTGTACCATCCTGTACTTCTCTGGTTCTCCTTTGGGTGTCTTCTCTTTTATCGGGAACAAAAGTGTATTACATGGAGAGGTACAAGGTATGAGTGCACCATTTGCCACAAGGGACTTGACCTGCTTCGAAATGGCCTTGGATTGCGCTGGTTTTGGTGGGTACTGTGGTTTCCTAGGTAGGGGAGCTCCAGGCTTCAGTTCCACCATAATTGGGGGTACCTTTTAAACGTCCAATATCTTCGGGTCCTGTGGACCATAGACAACTTGGGATTCTGCTCAGCACATCCGGTGCTACGTAGAATGTACCATTGACTTGTAAGACCGGACACACTGGGTAGAGGCGGCTCACTCGAGGCGCTGGCCTTCCAGTTGTCTAATTTGGTGTACCAATATGGCCGCCTCCAGGAAGTGTACTGGGCTGGGCAGGAAGGGACAAAGCAGGTGCAGCAAGATGGCTGCCATCAGGAAGTGTACTGGGCTGGGCAGGACTGTTCCTGGCCTCCTTTGTTCTGAATTCTATCATCATAGGGCGGTGGTTTTAGCACACTTCCATTTTCAATTTTATGATACACATACATTATACAAGCGCCATTTTATTGAATTTCTTCCAATCATCCTTCTTTATGCATTGCTTTTGCAGTTTTTTTTTTTTTTTACCAAGCTTCTGTCGCGTTCAGCAAACCTTTATCACATAAAATTCCTCTCTGTTCCTACAATGATTTATGCCAGTCCTGACCTTCAGCTTACAAACTTTTGCTACTTTAGATAACTTTTTAACTGCTTTACTTCCTTCACACCTCTTCACAATATGACATACTAGTAATCCTTTTCAATATTTTAACAAATAAACAGTTATTGTTTTTTTTTCCTGTAGCAATACCTGTTCTGTCCACTGCTCTTTGTGGATAACTTTGGCTACATTATACCAAACTTCTTGCTGTCTTCAGCACATGTTTGTCAACTAAGACATCTTTCTTCTCTTCTTTTTTTTTTTTTTTCTATACCTCCTTATCTTTAATTCCACATACTTTTCCTCTTCTCTCTCTGCAACCAGGTCACATGCTAACATTCCTTTCTAGGGGTCTTATCAGCGTCTGACCCATCTCCTCCCCCCTTCTCTGTCCTTCCTAACAGGAATCTAAGACACTTCACAGGCGGCTGTCCAAACTTTCCTTAACCCTTAACAAACCCCAACCTTCTGTTATAAACGGCAAACATTAACTTACAGACACACATTTAGGACATAACATAGCAGTCTATCTTGGTGGGCTATGAGTACAGATCACTAAGTAACTCTTCCTAGCCCCAAACATGGCTAAGGCACCCGCTGCCACACTACCGTGACACCTCCTCTAGTGGTCAACACACAAGGTTACCACACCAAGAGAAATTATGTGTCAAAACCCTCAGTAGGTCCACTCCTCTTCCACCTCAAGACTGATACATAAAAACAAACACAAAAAAACATAAAACCAGGTAACAGATAAGCACATGCAGGTAAGAATGAAATAAACTCCGGGCAAGCAAAGATACCTGCCTTTAGTGTCCTTAACAGCCGTACTAGGCACAGGTATGAATCAACAACAAAGACAGGATAAGCAATGGTAAGATAGCAAAATATATCTTACCATGCTCCAGAGGTGATCAATCTCCGGCCCGTCCAGTTTGACTGACACCTAACGCCCTTTCAGGTCGGCTGGCTGCAGGTTAATGACCCGGAGTCCCAGATTTCGGCATCAGCTGAGTTAGTCAAGGACTAAAAATGTCCGGTGCTTATCTGTTCCTGTCCTAATTTATGACGCTAGCTTTGGAATGTGCGCACACTGGAAGAGACTCACGCTGACACACAAGTTCAGTCTATGAATACTTCTAGTTTATTATAATGAGAAAGTGAGCTTATATATGCAAAATGATGCAAGAGTCATGTGAGAACAGCATAAGCATTATATTAGTCTTTGATTGGTCATTTCCACACAAAAACAATCTCATGGTATAGGTGTGATCTTCTTCCAGGCCTTGTCTCATAGGAAAACATTCTTTTGTCTTCCAAATCACACGGTGGGAGGGGGTCTGTGTGTGTGAGCAGACATTTCTTAAGCAAGGATTTCTTATAGTACCACAAAGCCCAGCAGGCAGAAAATATTCACACAACATATGTATTAAAGTTTAAAAGTAAATATTTATAAAACTTATAGAAATAGCGTATATATATTCAATAGGAAACAAAATAGGCATTTTACCAAATCCATCACAGTTACAAGAGTGGGACAGGAAGTTCCCATCCCGCTGGTGGAACACAGCGCTGTATACTGTATGTAGCTAATGTTACATCCAGTTTATACAGTGCTGATATTCTCTGCATCGATTAGTGAAGGAAATGGTTTGTTTGGACTAGCTAGGTCTAAAAAATGGATTTACAGTTCACTGAAACCTGGTATTATGCTGGGTTCACATTGGTGTGTTTTGGGTTGGTCCCAGTGCAGGTTTAAAACTGGCCATAGGCAAAGCTGACCAGAAAACTGTTCAGGACAGTTACGTCAGTTGCAGTGCAGCAGGGTGCCCTGACTCCTACTGAGTTCATTTTTGTAACATAAGGTCACAGAGTTAGAACTGCAGGACAGGCTGTCCAATAATACTGACAGGGGGCTACGTGGTGGTGGAGAGAAACAACCTTATGTCAACATTAGACTTAGTCAGAGACTATCAAGCAAATGTTACTCATAATGCTAAACTTGACGAAAACAAATCTTTTTCGTTGTATAAAATGGAACACATCCCATCACCACTACCATAGTTTTGACTGTAAGCTTTCATGAGCTGCACCCTCTTAACGCTTTTGTCTTGCAATATATTGTAAGACAAATATATATTGTAACAATATATTGTAACTGTACTACTTCCTTTTATTTTGTAAAGCACTGTGCAAATTCTTGGTTCTATATACATTTTGTATAATAATAATAACCCACAAGTTATTTCCACCTAATAGATTCTAATCAGTTTTTTCAATTGCTATACAGATGCCTTTAGTACTGAGTGAAATAAATTTAGACATATCCAAACTTTTAAGGTATTTCTGGAACTTTCAGCAAGGCTTGTTTATTTTCCTGGAGAAAATAGGTAAAATCTCATAGTTTTTCAAGCTTGTCAGCAGCTGGTCTTCAAAAAGTTTCCATATATATATATATATATATATGTGTGTGTGTGTATGTGGGTGTTATAAAAGTTTGAGGAACCCTCATATATATTGTTTGTTCCATTCCACCTGTAGCAAAATACCATCTGGTATGCTCAGATTATAAATGGTTGTACCCCCCAATATGACACTGGTTTCTTCTGCAGCAAAAAGTTAATGCCTGCTTTACTGTGGTGTTTTAATTTTTGCCTATTTATGTTTTCAGAGAGCTGGATTATGAATGTGGCCAAATTTAGATTAGACCATTTGCATCTAGGATATTCTGAGGGAAGATTACAATCAATCTAACCTTGAAGCAGTGCCCAATATGTTACATTCTTGCTTACATAAGTAGTGTAAATTCTGAATGAGTATAGACTTTTGAGCTGCATAGCACACAGTGATGATGTCATAGGACAAACTGAATGAATCTTGACAAGGACAATCCATGTTTATGCTTACCAAGTACATTTTCTGTACTATCCAAATTGACTCTGCCAATATGTTCCTTTTAAAGGGACAGTTGTATGACTATGGGAAGAAAGCTATCTGGGTATATTAATATGAGCAGGATAGCATATTTTCTGCATAATACTTGGCACCATTTTTCATGACTTGTGGTTTCAATGTCTTATTTTCGCTTTGTGAAATAGGCCATTTAGTGGCATTGACATATGTGAGTGATTGCTGCAACACTCTTCTCTTCTAATAACAGTGCAAGTTGCTAATTGCTTTCCTAATTTGCAATCTTGTAGTCTCAAATCTGGCAGCTTTTTTCTTTTGTCCCATTTTAGGCTCTTGTTAATTTTGTTTTGTACCTAAATTAAATTAAAGTGGTCAATATTTCAAATATATAGTATGGCTCTAACCGGGATTTGTAAGCACAAAAAACTAAAAATCCACATGGTACCTTCTGATTGTCCAATGTCTTCAAGATTTGCATAAATCTATGTAGTGTGAGGGCCTGCCTGATTAGATTTAAATTTAATAAATTATTTAAGTAGCTGGTTGTCTTGGCTCTTCCCTCCTGAGTGACCCCATAGCAAGGTCACTCATGTATGCTGGCTCCCAAGTCCTGCTCTGTAAGACACACAGAGCGTGGCTGGGGACCACCCCCGACTTCCTTGTCACTAGCTCTGAATAACAGCAGACATACAGCAACAACATAGAATACAGTAAGGTACAAAAGCTTCTGCCTTTACAACCACTTTAAAGCTGGCCATACATGGATCAAAATTAGGCCAGTTCAACAGGGACTGGCCGAGATTCGATCCATGTATAGCCATGCTGATTGTACCCAAGTCAATCCATCAATCAACTGGGGTGCAACCAGCCTGTTGGATTTTTTACATATGATTACTGCCAGTAGCTATAGCTGCTAGCAGTATTCATTGTGTTCTGCCAACCGGGAAGGCCCTCCGCCCTGTCCCCCTTTTCACTGGGCAGAACACAATAGCACTGTGGGAAATATTCCCCCATCAACACTGACTGTGGTGGAAGGAAAAAAAATGGAATCATCTATGGGCTTGCTTAATTTTGTAGCAGCAGGAGATCGTGCAATCAAGTAGTAACACGCATGGGCAGATTCATCTTATGAAAAACTTTTGAACATTGTAAAACTTTTTTTAAAGCTTTAAAAAAACTAACATACATGTGCAGCTAAGACTGTGAGGCAATGTTACAGGAATTAGCTGACATGATGACGACATTGAAAAAAAAGGCGTATGTTTAAGTAATTGACCCTTAATCCCTTTTTACTCCTTCCTTACTTTTTTAAAATAACTACAGATTAAACTTTACTTTACTGTTGGTCAGGTTTCCATTGCTGTGTGTCTTTGCTGATGATATTTCCCTTTATTTCTTGTCCTGATGATCCAGCAGTAAATGAGGAAGAATTAATGGCAGCAACAACATTAGAGATTTGACTTTCCCAATTCTATTAATGAAAGTGCTTTCATCACGTTATGTGTCCTCATTGGTGAGATTCTTTCCGTTCCAGTGACACAACAAGAATAACAGAAAATCTTTTCAATAAGGACAAAATAAAAATCTAACCATTTAAAACCCTTTTTAAAATGTATTAAAAGTTGTGTATGGAATTGTGAGTCTAATGCAGGCAGAACTGTAAGCCTGGAGGTCTAGGAGAAGAAGTAGAATAAAAAGGAAAGGAGGATATGGAGCGCTATTGTGCCATACAGTTTGCTAAGATGATACCATGGCCCCTAAACTGAAACTACTCATGCTGTAGCCAAAAAGTCCCTGGAAGTTATTCCAAACTTGACTGCACTCACACCACAAAATCCAGTCTTCCATGTTTTGTTAGTTAAAACTTTCAAGTATTGTATTATATTACTGGATGTTTTTACTGGAAGAAAGCAAAGAAGAGGCTCACTCTCCTTGTGCATTACCGTGATAAAAAGGAATTTATTTGAAAATGACAAAAAATATATACTCACAAATATACCCACAATTGGGCACCCCACATTTATAGCTACCTTTTTAACCAAAAAGGGTACTCCACTTGGTGGCTAGCTGCTTGTTGGATGTTCCATTCATGAAAACCTGCCCATCTATGATCTAGTAAGTCATATATATTGATATGCTTCCAAAATGTCTCTATTCTTTTTTTCATACCAGCACCAATAGCACTTAAGTTGCAAACACACACACTTATGTATATTATATTTTTAACACCCTTTTTTTTTTTGCTCTGTTTTTGGCAGTTGTCACGTATTGGACGTTTGACATCTCTGTCGAATGATTTCTATTTTGCCTCCCCTCCCGATTGGTCGACCTATTGTTAGAGCGGTCACCCGGATAGGGAGAAGCCTCTTTGGCCTCCTACATGATCTGCTCAAGTGGCCTCCCATTTAATCTTACTCCTCTATATAACTTTGCTCTTTGTATAGTTGCTTTAGCTCTGAGGAAGGGAGTACGTCTCCCAAAATGCGTTACCACACCCTGCTGTTAGAATACCGGTTGCTTGGACTGTCACATTGGTTCCTAGCTTGTTTTATGAATCTTGGTTTGTGAGTATATATCTTTTGTCATTTTCAAATAAATTCCTTTTTACCATGGTAATGCACAAGGAGAGTGCGCCCTTTCTTTGCTTCCTTCCAGTATAATTAAAATTCCCCTATCTTTAGAGGGCTACACCCAAGCGAGTGACTGTTACTCTGGTCCTGGGATGCTCACGGACATGAGCGCTTGTGTTGTGTTTTTTCTTTTGACTGTATGTTTTTATCTGTAGGAGTTGTTTTTTTTTTTTTCTGAATCAGAGGAGGAATTTGACTGGCGTGTGGTTAGTATTGTGCCGGTTTCTAGTCTGTTTGGTCTGGAGCTTCTTATTGGAAACCTAATAAGACATACAGTAAGTGAGGTCCTTGAACAAAATCAAAAGGTTGGAATGTGCTACTTTTCATTCACTTGGAACAACAAGTTTGATCGAACAAAATGCTTGCATAAAAGTCACTCGGACCATTAAATGGGCTATTTGCAAACAGGAGCAGTGTTAATTTACATGCTCTAAATATCATGATACCATCCCCCTTTTCTTCGTTTATGCTGCTGTATTTCAAAAA
Source organism: Staurois parvus (assembly GCF_062004578.1). Lineage (NCBI taxonomy): Eukaryota > Metazoa > Chordata > Amphibia > Anura > Ranidae > Staurois > Staurois parvus. The sequence goes on along the minus strand of NW_028318029.1, from coordinate 2,311,249 downwards.
GGCCATTGGGAATTGAGCTGTTCTTGATGTTATTCCACTTAGTAAATCACAAGAAATTGTTGGCTGCAGATGTAGGAGATGAGGCTAATCTACACCAGTGCGTTGCTGGCAGAATTCTGCCTGAAATCACGCATGGAACATTTCATTCACAATTTCTCTAGTTCATCTGATGTTGAAGAAAATTAACTTAAAAAGTACCTAGGTGGTATTTCATGTGCATGTGAATAGTGTCATTTATTAAGGTCCTCAGTATATAAAGAGTCAAGACATGAAATAAACCTAATACCTAATTATCTGTTTCAATGTAGTGTGATTTGTCCTGCAAAAGTGTTCTGTACTGGTATAAATATAGCCACTTTAGCAACATATGCAATACAGATTAGGAAAAATTTGATGCACTCTAATTAAATATACTGTATTGACAAAAGGGAATTTATAAAGGGATCCATCCCTATTCCAAATGAAATATGCTTTTGTATTCATAAGATGTGCTTAGTAAACTGTACATATCCTTTATGCATTCATATTATATAAAAGAAGAGCATTTTCTGTATTCTGGCGGAAGCATTGGGGTCTTATTGGATCCATATAACTTTAGACCTTCTGTAAGCATGCTCCTGCCCCCTGTCTGTTCTCCTCTGGCTATTCTTTGCAGAAGGGAGCATCTTTCTTCCTGCCAGCAGTACTGAATGCTTCCTGCAAACATTTAGCTTTGCTCCTTTATGCAGCACTTCTCTATCTGCATTTCTCTTCAATATTACACTCCAGTCCCTCACCCAAGTCTTTCCTTTGTCAGGACAGACACATGGTGGGGTGATTTACTAAAGACAAATGCTACTGCTCACTTTGCAAGGAATTTTTTCCTAGAGCTTGGTGAATACAGTGACATGTCATTTTGTAAAGAATACCCAATTGCATGCAAGAAAAAAACCTGTATTTTCATTTGCACATTATTGGATGATGGAGTCAGCAGCCTATTTGCCTTTAGTAAATCAACCCAACTGCATACAAAGGACTATGGAATTATGAATGTTGGGCTTACAGAATATTGAGAGAGACAATGTAACACTGAGGCTGCCGTATTTATATAGCTATCTTTGATGAGTCTTATTTATGTATTTTTTTATTTATTACAGGTATTTATATTGTACTAATAATCTACACAATGCTTTTCTAATATAATGTACGTTTACATTATTACGTCTTTGACCTCAAGGGGTTACAATCTAAGGTCTCTGTCTTGCATACATACATACCACCAACCAATTCATCTACCAACATGTTTAGGAGTGGCAATATTACTTACTTTTCTATGTTGCACTGCTGAGGACCATGCTATCATAATACCTGTGCATGAGCAAATATCCTCCATGTTTGTAAAGTAAACTTTGGATCATCGTACACAGCTGTGTGACTTTGCAGAATGGACGATAACACCTGAGACCCTTGCTAATATCACATTAGGCATACAGGTAGAGGCATGTCATACAGTTCTAAGACGAGGCTCGTTCTCCTCTATTCACACAATTGGTTTAAATTCTAGGAAGGGAACAGTGACACAGTGTTTCAATGGGTGCGTATCCCTACTTCTGGTGACAGTATGCCACTAATGACGTCAGCTATGTGCACTAATCTGATCTGCTCTGTGCTTGGTACAGAAAAAATCTAATTGATGCCTGTATGTTGGTAGCCATACTTTTGTCAACTATTATAACATATGCTCCATTCAGGTTTCTTAATTTTGTATCATTGCATGCAGTGTTGTCTCTAAAGTGTGCTCTTTATATAGATAAACGCAAGCCCTTTTCTAAAGTCACACGTGAATTGCCCTTGTAAACGAGTCCTTATCCTCTGCTAGCAATCTTGGGCTACAGATAGGTCTTCTATGCAGAAGGGAGTCTATATATGAAATCATAAAATACAATAGGGATTCATTTTATAAAATAAACTGTCAAGGATGAGCTATTCATATGTAACCCCTTAAAGAAGCTTTCATTACAGCAGTTAAACATGCATGGGTTTTGATGGTGTTTCATGTGAACAGGAAGGCAGGAATCATTTATTCCAATAGCTTTTCTATTTCTGCTGAAAGTGTCATAAAAATAAGAAAAAGACTTCAGGTCATAACCATGAGAACAAGCCTTTTGTGCATTGATATAAAAGAGCAATGGAGATCTTTCAAACTGCAGGCCTAAAAATATCATATCAAGATGTTTCCTCTTCCTTCTGCTTGTTTTTGGACTATCATTAATTTGGTTTTAGATTGAGCATTCTTGGTATAATTTATATCCTTTGTCTTTTGTATGACTGAATAGAAATAGTTGTTCTGATAAAGATGTGTTGCATAAAATCATCAACAATGCCAATGGCATAGGAAGGGATTATTTTTGTCAAACTAAAAATATGATAGTTACAGATCACATTTTCACTGGTAGTTTTCTAATTAAACTACACAAAATTTATACCCTGAATTTTAAGCAACTGGAAAAGGATCCACTTTTTAACTTTTTAAGTGCACCCCTCCCCCTTGCTGAAATATTAACGTTAAAAAAAAAAACAAAAAACACCTGTAGGGTTAAAAAAAGTAAAAAAAATATACTTACCTTTCCCCGTCTTCTGCGGTACAGTAATGCCAACTGAGATCCTGAAGAATTCTGAGTCCAAATCTGGTGAGAAGACGCTGCAGGACAGTGCAGGATTTGCAGGATTCTTAGAGAGATTTGGGCTACTTAATGTTCCCTGTCATCTTGTTCAAAGGAAGCTGACATCACCCTCACCTAAAATGAAAATATAACTCATCCACGCTTAGGTTTAAAAACCCCTTAAGCTGCTTGTCTATACCAATGTTAATATGAAAAAACTCCTATATAAAGAAAATCATATAAGGCAGCCCTTTAAAATGAATAGCTGAATTATATATATATATATATATATATATATATATATATATATATATATATATAAAAGTGACATTAAATAAATACAAATCTAAAAAAGGTAATGTGCAAATGATCATTGTCTCAAAGTGCAATAAATGTATATAGCCTGAAAGTGTCCATCAATTATTGTGCATATACAGTAATAAAGATGTTGTCAGTGCTCTACCCAGTGCTGCAACACTGAGAACACCTTATTATATGTGTTAAGCACAGAGCGGCATGCGGAGAATATCTATTAAGAAGCACAGAGACTTTGCATATGCACTTTATTTTTTTCAGCACTTTATTTTTATCATGTCATACACTTTTATTGCACTTTGAGACACTGATCAATTGCACAGAAGTTTTTTTTTTTTGTATTCATTGTTTAGTGTCCCCTGCTAGTTGTCACAGCAGGGATTGAGGGTGGTCCTTTTGGAACATGTTACACAGTGAACACTGTTACATGTTACACACTGAATATGGGTGTAACATGTTACAAAATGTGAACTTATGTTAAAGAAAACACACAATTTTGTATTGCCTTTAATGTCATCTATTTAAAAATTGTTGCCTTCTGAAGGTTGGCAGTCGGCTAATATGAAGTTGGATGTCATAAAAACACACCAGAATTATTTTCTAAATAAATATAATACATCACTAAAAGCTAACAAAACCTTGGTGTAAAATAAATGTGATGAATAAATCTATGCTAAAAATGCCCAAACATAAAATGCGTAGTCTCCTAAGGAAGTCCATCTGTGATAAAAGTTGCGCAGCACTGTAGAGCCTGGGAGAGACTGAGCTGACATACTTTATTACTGGGCACTTTGACTGTGATTTCAATCCCTTTTTATTTTAATCTTAATACATAGTTTGCACTATAATGATCTCCTTCTTCCTTTCTTGTCCATTTATATGAATGATATGAATATATATGCACTTTATGTTAGGATATTTTTAGCACAGATCTTTTATTTTACTTTGTTATTTTATTTTGTGCTAGTTTTCTATTATTGCATTCACCTATTCATATTTATATCCCTAGGAATATTTATACAACAGCTAAGATACTTATTTATTATCAGCCTTTTTCAGAGTCCATAACATCACCAAAGTATCTGCCTCTGACCTACAGCAGTCAGCAGGGTGCCCACTGTGCCCTCCCTACTACAACTCCCAAGAGTAACTATGTAACCTTGGGCATTTCTCTTTCATGAGCCAGTGTCAGAGCTTGAAATTAAAAAAAAAAAAAAAAAAGTTTGAGTATTGAAAATGTTGAACGCTTACTGTGAATTTCTAAAATTGTTAGGTGGACCAAAGTTGTTGTCTAAATTATTCCCAACATTATCCCTAGAGAACTGAGTTTGTAAATGTTTTTGTTAATCTAGTAATTCCTTTTTAAAAGGTGCATCTTACTAGTTGTAGTTGAAATTCTAAACAAGTGGATGCATTTGTTTCTTGTTTAGTCTTTGAACAGGGTATTTTGTTGTCCATATGCTACGCTCTGCAATGATATCATTCAAGTAAATGTACAATGTTAGTTTTCAAGATTTAATTTGGAAAGAAGCAGGAGCTACATATTACACATCAAGCCAATCTACTGTTATGGGTTTACTGTACAAACCTGTAGTATGTACCATTTCATTTTACCAGTCGTTAAGCAGGATTGTTCTGTACAAGATTAATTACCGTAAGTAGAAAGGGATATGCACAGCAAAGGAAGGACTGCTGTTGTATATTGTTTTTGTCTTTCTGTATACTTCATCAACTGAAATGTATACACACACAACTCCTACTTAATGACAAGTATGTCCTTCCATAAAATCAGCAATAATACTTGGAAAATGAAGGATTCCTTAAAGTAGACATAGAAAGAAATAGGAGCACTGAGAAAAAAAGATTAGAGGTAAGATAGATTGAAGAAAGAGTGTAAATAGGGGGTAACGAATGGACTGGTGGATGGTACCAGTTGGAAATATATGTATAGCCATAACTTTCTTTTTTAGTCTTGAATAAAGTAGGGAGGATTTAGGATCCTGTTAGGTTTTCATTCTGTCCGTATCCCTGTTGGTGGGTTCACCCTCTCTATGTGTCCTGGGGACCTCTGTCACTGTGAAAAAAAAATGCCAGAAAACCCAAAAAGTTGTCACCAGAGTAAAAAGCTGTTAGGAGAAATCTTTCAATGAACGACAATTGTCTAAAAGCAGAATTTCCCTTGCTTTGGAGAGTTTTACCCCAACAGGACACAAACAACAAAAATAACTGACTGGTTTTAAATCTTTCTCATCCTCATCTAAAATCCCAAAAAAGGTTTGGCTATACAAATGTGTGTAACTGCAGTAATGTTGGACAAATCCATTGTTCCTTAATTTTTATGTGTAAGACTACACCCCTAGGAGTTACTGAGTATTTGGGTCCCTCTATAGTCCTGTACAGCCAGGCAACATGCATTTCCTTCAGATGTGCATCAGGAGACAGTTACCAGTCCTTGAGCTCTGTTTTGAAGTTTTATTAGGGGAATTAGAACTTGGATGGGGTGAGGGGTGTATGGGATGCCCAAGGATAATTTCAACAGACGACAAACTCCTTAGCAACTATGTACAAGTCTTTACAGCAAAAATTCTTCTGGAGAGTTAGTCATCATCACCCACTTTACCGCCCTAGACCCTAGATGAATCCTCTGCTCATCCAGCTATACTGGGTGAATCCCTGGGCAGGGGATCCAGTGCCTGCCATGGCAGTGTTAACAGTCCCGGGAAAAAAGCTAATCCAGTTTCCCACCAGAGTGCCTCTTTCCCCTTGCTGGCCCAAGGGGTGCAGGTCTACTCACGTGGCCCTTCTGTTGTGTTGCTGGTGGGTCAGTGGCTGCTACCAGGCCTTCTGGCTGGGCCGCTCCAAGCTTTCCTCCTTCCAAGGTCTCTCTCTGGAGGTGAGCCCCTTTCCCATCTGGGCCCCCTTCACAGGTGCCTGCATCTCTTCCTTTCTCACATCTTCCACCTGACTCCCTCTCTCCAACTCTCCTCCTGCTGATCAGGCTTAGTTACTCTGAAAGGTTGTCCTGGCCCCTTGCCAAGCCTCCTGTTGGGGATTGGCCAGGATCCTCTAAGAGTACTCTTCAGATCCACCCACTGCTTCTAAACCTTTCTCCAAGGTTCTAGAGCAGGGGGAATTTCCAGAGGGCTGGTCTGCAGGGCCTTTCAGCTCTGACCAAAATTTGACCCCTGCTAGCTATCACACCCAGGCTGCTACTCAGCCCTAACTAACAATTGGAATCTAGCTGTCTCTAGCTAACTAGGAGGGTGCTACATATGTTATAAACTAAGGCACTCAGTCTGGATCCACCTGTCTGTTTTTGAGAAGGATCCAGAGTGAATCACAATGTATATTTATGAGCAGGCAAATGTAAATGTTTGATCATGCTTTTACAAATGCCTAAATCTGTGTCCGTTCAGGTCTTAAATGGAACAAGGTTGTTTCCTTTTGCGTTTAGGCAGATCTTAATGGATGCTGTCTGTTTACGTCCATTACAGTTATATCCATGTTTTTAGGCAAAAAAAATTTTTTTTTATACTTTTGTCACCTATAATTGGTTTCTGCAACAACTAAAAAAAACAGATGCAAAAATGGACGTATATTGATGTAAACTGAACTCAATAGAACTGAACTAAAGTAAAAACTGTTGAATACCTAACTGAAGACGAATGTACAAGGTGATGTAAACTGAATCAATTTTTTCTTAGAAAAAACGTGATTGAACAAATGGCAAACAAGTGCATTCAAAGGAACAAAGTTTAGTTTAACTCCAGCCTAAGTATCGGTTCACACTACTGCTACCTGAAAGTGTTGCGACTTACAGTGCGACTTTGCCAGGCGACTTGAGTACTACTTTGAAGCAACTCTGCAGCAACTTTCAGGGAATGCTGGGTAATCTTCCTGTAATGTTGGATCCAAATCACATCAATATAGATGAGGATCTGACTTGGAGGCGACTTCTTTTAAAATATATGGGCACAAGTAGGATAAAACACAGGAACCAGGAATCTTTTCTAAAATCAGAGCGACTTCAGTAGAGCTAATTAAGATGGCTCTCGTTGACTAACATGGGATTTTACATGTCCTGCAACTTGGTGTCTCACAAGTTGGACCCAAGTAGTGGCAGTGTGAACTGAGCTTTAGAATGACTTTTCAAGGATCTAATACATTTCTAAACTTTCAAAACAATTGAGTTCTGCAACCATGTACCATTAAAATATAACAATACTACATTTACAAATATTAATAACTATATTAAAATGGTTTAGCCCGTACCAGTGCTAAAAACCTTGTACCCTGGTTAAGCTATAAGAAATCTATTTAATCAGGACACAAGTTCAGACACCTATGCATCAGATTTTAACGTGTGACTAACCCAAAACCAAACATGTATTATATTGCAGCTTACTAGTCCTTTATATGGTGGCTGCATCTCCACACATTTCCTTTCCCTGGGTGGCTATGTCATTCTTCCACTGTATCTATGGAGAGAGCCATGGTTGTCACCCTAGGCTGCTATCCTAATATGGAATACATGAGGGGGTAAGGAAATCGGTAGTTTACAGAAGTTAGGTAGAAAGGAAGATATTGTTCAGGGCAGCTCACATGAAGTAACAAGAACACTGCATTACTGACAAGATCAGAAAATATTTTCTGAAATAGAAAACGAAAGCAGTCATCGCCTCTAAGGACTGTAAGTTGCAGTACATTACATTTTTGTTCTTGAGTTTAGTTAACATTTTAGGTATGAGAAACATGTTTAATTGTAAATATGTTCTCTATTTTCAGCCATCCCCTAAGATCCAGAAGTGTCTGAATTCTGAGCTCCTTCACTATATATTTAGAATAGTTTTAGCAAATGGGAATTATAAAGGATATAACTAGTAAATGGATCAAACTGAAACAAGTGCGTAGAGCTATCACCTGTCAATATTTCTCAGCTTCCACAATGCAGCTCCCAGCCTCTAAGGTCTCTGAAAACCCCCAATCTCCAATGAACATAAGTAAAACCACTACATTTCAATCCTCAAGGCTTAATCATGACTTGAGCCATGATTAAGGCCTGAGGGCTCCCCTGCTCTGGCAGTGATGAAGGGGGTGATGATGTTGGCCTCCATTCCCGCACAAGTCCATGATTAGTATGACAGAGAAGTGTCTACTCACCATTCACTGATCTCCCTCTTCCTCCCAATGAAAGAGATTCACTGGATTGATCCCAGTTGTCTCTGTCCACAATGCTTCTTAACCTGCTTCTCCAATGGCTGCATACAGCCTGGTACCAGCTTCGCTGTGCCCAGGGAGAGAGGCGGGCATAGAGCTGTTCGGCACTGCTTAGATCCCAGGGATGGAGGAGGAGAGAAAGTGAAGATGGCTGCTACAGGCTGATTGAATGGCTGCTAATCTCCCCTTCCTCCCCGGTGTGAGTCAGTATGTGATCATGGCTGCAGAGCGGGGAGAAAACAAAGACAGGCCAGGCTATGACATTCCCGCTCAGCACTAAACTCAGCTGCTACAGGTGGGCACAAAAGCCACATACCACTGGGGACCACAGACACTGCACAGAGGATAGCCTGAAACCAGTAGCTATGGCTGCGGCCTAGACAGGCAGTGAGCCTTAGGCAGCTCCCTAGTTCACTCAACAGTACCCCAGCCCAGTGTGTGTGTGTGTATATATAAAATATGTGTGTGTACCACTACCCCCTTGGGAGTTGCAGGAAGATTTTGGTCCCCCTAAAGTCCTGCACAGCCAGGCAACTTGCATCTTCACACAGGCTTGCAAACAAAGTCAGGAATCAGTCCTTAAGCTTTGCTTTTATTTTATTTAGGGGATTTACACTAGGATAGGGATAGTGGTGTACAGGATGCCCAAGGAAACTGATAAACTGAGGACAACTTCCTGGAATTATTTACAAGCCTTCTCTGCAGCACAGTCTCTGTTGGAGAGCTAGCCACTGCCTCTTTAGTGTACCATCCCAGACCCTAAATGAACGTCTCCTCTTCACCCAGAAATTTGGAGGTATCCCTGAACAGTGGATCCGGTTCCTGTCACTTTAAGAGATAAACAGTCACTGGCAGGTGGCGAATCTGGTTTCCCACCAGAGTGCGCCTTCCCCTATCTGCCCAGGGGGTGCAGAAGTACTTGCTCAGATCCTGTCCTGTACTGCTGATGGATTGGTGGCTGCTACCACACCTATCAGCTGGGCCGCTTCTTCCCTACCGTACAGGTGGTCCTCTCTCAGGGGGCTGGTTAGCTCTGAGCTTTCCTCTTTTCCAGCTCCAGGCCTGCGGGTAGGCTCCATCCCACTGGGCCTCCTCGCAGCCTCCTTCCTTTAGCCTCACATCTTCCTCTCTATCTTCCACCCAAACTCTCCAGCTACTGAGCAGGCTCCAACACCTTTAAGGGTGTCCCTGCCCCTTGCCAAGCCTTCTGTCGGTGATTGGCTAAGGTCCCTCAAGAGTACATCCAGACACTCCTCAAATCCACCCACTGCCTCTAGAGCCTTCCTCCAAAGCCCTAGAGCAGGAGGAAATTCCAGAGGGGCTGGACTGCAGAGCCTCTCAGCTCAGCTCCTGACCATGATTTGACCTTCTGGCTATTATGGGTATAATAGCCTGCTACTCAGCCTTCCTTACCACCAATTAAACACTAGCTCCCCCTAGCTAAACTAGGAGGGTGCTACATGTATACATAAAATACAAAGTTATTGGCAAATCAGTAGTCCCATTGTTAATGTGCAAACTATGCTGGTCCATAAGGACCACCAAGGCTAGACCTGAAGGGGTTAAACATGTGGTCTGAAAGTATAGTAATCTCATGTTTTACTTGACATTTATGTTTTTATGCTTTGCATAACATTAGGACTTTCTGTGTTACCCTGAGTGTCCTGTTATTTTGGGTTTGAGCACCTTTTTCATTGATAGGTTAATGTAAATCACACAGGTGTAAAGTCTAAGCAGCAACTCATCACATTGTGATTGCTAAATATGTATAGAATCCGACATACTGTGCTAAATTCATTGTCATTATCCTAAAGCTTTTCCATTTTAGCAACAAAAGTGGCATTTTTATGTTGCTATAATTAGCCTTTCAACTCTCTCACTTACTGCTTTTCCGCACAATAACCTTGCTTTTCTCAAGTAGATACATAACAAGTGCTGTCATAAAACATGTGGCTGGAGGTGTTACCACTTACCAGTTACTGCGGAAGATCTTGGAATGTGATGGCATTCTGACTCCAGCTCTCCATATCCGCTGTCATTCACAAATACTGCCTTTCATTTTTTTTATTCCCGAGTGTTTGTAGAAAGAACATGACACATGCAAAACTGATGTGGCTGATCCATGTTATGACATATGTACACGTGACTGATCCATGTAAAGTCGTGTGTGTATATATATATATATATATACACATTTATATATATATTTATATTACACCTGTGTTATTTTATATTACTTTTTAACTCTTTCTTAGCATATCATGGAAATGTTACTTCAGAACTCTTTGGGCTCTTTGCATTGCTTCCAGTATGGATTATATTAATTGGAGGAAAGAAGTCATTTCACTAATTTTCCTCTCTCCCGCTGCTACCAATAAATTGGAACTTCTTTAAAATTGTAGAGGAGCCCATTTTAGCAGAATTCCACTTTCCCCCCAAAAATAATAAACACATTCATATTGCAAAATGCAAAAGTGTGCATTCGCTATTTTTTTGCATTTGAGCCTGCAAAGCATTGTAACTGCAGTCAGTGGATCTAGGGTTCAATGCTCTGGCTCCTGCAGACTCTTTCTTCAGCCCCTGGTCTGTACAGAGGTATGGGCCTAAAGCTACAGGCTGAAGGAAGTATCAATGGACTACAAATGTGATGACATCACCAGACTAGAGGTTGCCACGTACTAGTGAGTCGCTGTATTGGAAGGGTGATATGTCAGTCATCGCTGCAGCTGAAGTGAGGACTGAAATATAATTTTTTTAGGGCCAGCAATTCCCTTGAATGTAAAAGTAATACTTGCGGCTAAGAAGCCGCTGGATTACTTTTACAGGTGGCGAAAGAGGATACCACCCCCCCATCTGCTGTCACCTTTACTAGACTCTTCCGAGTGATTAGGGAGCCCAGTAAGGATGCCACCAGTGGAATCAGCTTTCCTAAACACAGATAGAGGAACTGATCTTGTGCCTCCCACTGTGTGACATCAGAAAAAAGAAGAGATAAGGATTTTGTCACTTACGGTTGTGCTGTTCACAAGCCAATTTGTGGCTGGTGAACAGCAGATCAAACCAATCTCAGCTTTATCGGCTGCCTTGCAGGCCAGAAGAGAGATCTGGGGTCTCATAAACCCCAGGTCTCTCCATAAAGAGGACCTGTCATGGCCCATGCTATCACAAAGGATGTTGTTTATCCCTTGTAATAGCAATAAAAGTGATAAAAAAAAAAGTAAAGCTACAGGGTAAAAATAATGATAATAAAAAAATCAAATAAAACAAATTTTAAGAACCCCACCCCCGTGCTTGTGCTCGAAAGCTAGCGCACACATCGGTGCCTTATGTATACATAAACAGTGATTGCACTAAACGTAAGGTATCACCACAAATGTCAGCATGAGAGCAATAATACTAGCACTAGACTTTTAAAGTCTTTTAAAGTCTTTAAAGGCTTTTAAGGTGTTGCCTGTAGATAATTTGATGTACCAAAGTCTGTTGCCGTTCCACAGGCAGGCACAATTTTAAAGCGTGACATGTTTGGTATCTGCTTACACGGCACAACATAATCTTTTATATTTTACAAAAAAATTGCGTGTTATATTGTGTTTGTATGTATTAAATTGCTGTGAGAGGAATAAGCTACACAAGGGGCAAATCAGTTTATAGGCCGACAAGGAGCGTAACAGAATGATCTCATTCTTGTGCTCCTTCACTGTTCAATCACGAAGGTCCATGAGTTAGGGTTGGATTCTCTGATGGATCTTGCTTAGAGTCTCTCCTTGTCTCAGTCCAGAAATAGTTTTCTGTGCTAGGGGTGTGAGGTTAGCAGTGTTAGTCTTTCAATGGGGGAACAACAGATAAAAGTAAAAAGGGATGCTCTGAGGAAGAAGGTTCATCCTTGAAAAGTGTTAGTGGGGGAGTCTTAGTGACATCAGGATTGTGGTGAAACTCATCCTTTTGAGGGCTACCCTGCCACTTGGGTCTGGTCTATATGATGTGCCTTTGGCTATTGTGAGTGTGCACGCATTACATTCACCTTTTCCAATAAGGTTTTATCTCATAATGCACTAGGCCTTTGTGCCTTTATATTTTTTGTATAAGTCTGTTTTCACGATTTCCCACTCCTACCAGTATGTGACAAGAATTGATACTCAAATGGTCTATACAACAGTTCTTCTGATCCTATGAAGTCCTTAGTGCTATGGTGTCATTTGGAAATTCATCTGTATTTAGGGACATGTTTGTGAAGGTTCTCACTTATCCAGATTAGCTAATAGTTGGGTACTTTCAACTGGGCTTGTTCTGTAATATTGGAGACATTTCATAGCTTATCCAAGCCACTTCTTGATTTCGAATAAGTCAGACAACGTACCCCATAAAGGTAGCAAAGACACCTTAATCCAATTAACAAGGAATGGGGTTTATTTACTAAAGCCGGAGAATGCAAAATCAGGCTCATTTCCGCACAGAAACCAACCAGCTTCCAGGTTTTATTGCCAAAGCTTAATTGAACAAGCTGAGGTTAGAAGCTGATGGGTTTCTATGTAGACGCTAGCCTGAGTTTGCACTTTTCAGCTTTAGTAAATAAACCCCCCTGTGTCAAGGCAGATGCTGATTGTCCAAGAACAGGATGAGGGGTGTGAAAGTTTTGGAATTCTGCCTGGAAAATATATCCCTAAAGGGACGTGTATGTCTTTAATGCCATTTGTCTGCCATATATGAACTTTTTACATCTCTACCTCAGAGATATGACAACAGCTCACACCTTTAGCCATTTGAATAAAATTATTAAAATGTACGAAAAACTTCCGAGCACCAAGAATGGGTTTATATAACTAGAAAAAGTATCCACAACTTTCTCACCTCACATCCCATTCTTGGACAACCAATGTCTGCCTTGACACATTCCAGGGTGATTGGTTTAAGGTGCCTGTTCTACCGGTTTAAGGTGCCTGTGCTACCTGTGTAGATATAAATGCTGGCGTATGTTCCCATATCTTACTAGAAGTGAAGATAGTGTTTGGATAAGCAATGAAATAGATTTAATTGTTGCAGATAAAGTCCAGCTGAATGTGGCTAACTACTACTAGCTAAATGAGGAACACTTTTTACATATTAAATAACTCATACAGGGCTGTTTAATTAAAAAGGGAAAAGGGGACAGTCCAATAGGTAAAATATAGTTCTAGAAATATAGACATACGCAAAGCAACAAGTTCACTTTCATCGCCCGCTTCAATGGTGCTTCTTTCTGCTGCCAGCAGCAGGAAAATATATTTATGTGGCCATAGACATAGATGATTGTTACTCAGACAAAGCAGGAATGGTTATATGTCTATAGGCGCACAGAAATGATCGTATGTCTGTAAGCACACAGCTCACAGATTCCTTTTTTAAGCAGTTTTGAGGGTTCACCTGCCAACTGCTATTTTTTCCCTTGAAATTAGTCTTATGTCTTATCTGTACATTCTTGGCTGTTAGGGCCATTAAATGTTAATTACTTGATTGTTGAAACAATCTTTTACATCTTAAGACCTGTGCCTCAGATCTATGGACACCTTTTAAACAGCCATGTATTGATGTATAACCACAAAAGTTACGCAGGTCAAAGCATTTTCTGTATTATGGGCTGTGATGAAATGTACTGTATAAGACAAATGTGTAACTGAACACTATTAATTGTGATACAAATATTAATAACATATATATTTCAATGATTAAAACCTTGCTAAATGACCTAGAGCAAAGGGTAAGGTTAAGTACCTATGAGAGCTATATGCAAATACCAGGAAGAACGAAAACACAGAGATGGCAGAATCACTGTTAGAATAAAACATGCAAATGTTTTTCCATTCTACTTAACACCATTCTTGAAAACGGGGTATATACAGTATAGTATTTCTGTGTACTCTTCGTAGAAGTCAGTGTGTGTGTATGAGGTCTAATGACATACTATGTTTCCTGGGGTCAGTCATAGTCTCCTAGATTGTAAGCTCTAATGAGCAGGGCCCTCTGTTTCCTCTTGTACCAAATTGTATTGTAACTGTAATGTCTACCTTCATGATGTAAAGCGCTGCGCAAACTGTTGGCGCTATATAAATCCTGTATAATAATAATAATCATGGGAATGCAGGACGCACTTTATTCCTCTTCCCCAAATACCATACTTAATAAAATTATGCTCAAATGACTACTTTTATTGGTATTACACGTAACATAACTTGAAATATAATTTATTCACACATCTTACACTTTATTATCAACTGTAAATAAACTTGCTCAGTTTTTAAGGACCTGAGCTATATTGAAATAATTATATCACTAAGTCCCCCTTTTCTATAGAAAAGGTTACACAAACCAGATAAATAGTGTCTTTCAACAAAGGAGGGAGGGTGGGGATCCCGTTGGCCGATGCTGACCAACTGCAAAATCTTCTGTTACGGAGTGCTTTTATATAATAAGCCCCATTATTCCAGAATGTTCCAAAGGGTCACGTAATTTTCCCACCTTTTCCAATGGTCATGTGCCTACTCCCTTTCCTGCTTTTTTCCTATATGGATTTCTAAAAGGGCCCTAACCTTATTCATATCTATTACTTAAGAAAAACTAAATTTTTTTTTTTTAACTTTGGAGGGATGGTGGCCGCATTCCCATGCTGTTGGGCTCATATGTTAGAGCCCTCATTTTTCATTCTTAATTTAGAAAAGCTAATGAAAGCTGATATTTGACTAGTTGCTTTGATTATTGCACATCATCACTGTTTTCATGCAGTTATTAAAAAAAAAGCTTACATGCCATGTTTTGCATAAATAGGCTTGTAGCATGTCTGTTGACTGCATTATGTTTACCATGTAAGTGACCTAGCCATATGCCAAAGAACGCATTTACACCAGTATCCATGATATGGATATCGGGTATGTTTTGGGTTTTTTTGCATAGTTGCATTGGCTCAGCTAGGACTAATCTAAGTATGCATATTTCATACCTATGGGATACCTGTGAAATCAGAGAATTAGCTACTGCTACTAGAGTAACCCTTGCTGTCTTCCACCAATGATGTCCCCACCCTGCCTCTCCACCTAGCCTAGTCAGAGAAAGCTTTGCATTCTTTAAGAAAATGTAAAACATTCTCTGACTGACGCCCCTTGATGTTACTATGTAGCAGGGCAGCTGCCCGACACAGGACACGGAAGACATTAAGGGTCACTGTAGTAGCGGTGAATACTACAGTGATTCTCTGCTTTCATAGTATGGAATATGTATGCATATGTTGGTCCAGGCTGGACCAATGTAACTATATTAATTACTGTAAAAATACCTGGAATTCACTGTGAATGTATAAAATTTGGGATGCCACACCAGGTCTCTATCCAAAATGTCAAGCAACTCACACCATCAGGTGCGGGAGTAAAAAGAGCCCATCCTGGCCCTATACACACAGTACAAAACAAGAAACCCCAAGATTAGTGTAGACGGCTTCAGCCTGGCTCTTTCCAGGCCATGTCTCCTACATATTTCATACCATCCATGGAGCGTTAAAGAAAAAATACTGAATATGTAGACGTTTATTGCTCTACTCTCTTCTAAAAATGCAATTATCTGTCTGTAATGCTGATCATATGGCTTCAGTTCTGTCTAACTAACTAACCTGGAGTAAACTTGCAGATCAGAGGTTCTGTTTTCACTTTCTGCATGCTTGCCCTGGGTCAGTGACTGGATATTTCTCTCAAACTAGGTTTCTTTTGATGCATGTTGAATTGACATGTGTTGACATGAGTTTTGAAGGCCCCTGTACAATTGCTCACTGGCAAAATGCAGATCAATGTAGCATGAATGACTTTTCTCCAACATACCACTGTACAGCATAATGGGTATAGGTCCTAACGAAAAGAATAGGTTTTCTTATGTCTATGCATTTTGGTTGCTCTGGATAATGCAGCACAAATGCATAACAACACATCTGTTGTAAAGACGTCCTGAGGCAGGACTATTTAAAGGGCACCATTAAACTACTGTGTACAGTTTTATTTGCTGTTATGTATTTTACTGTTTGGCTTGGCACACTGTTTTTCCATTAAAATCTGAATATACCATGTTGATTAAAAAGAATGAGTTGGTGTCACCACCAATTATTATTAGAGTGCATTCACTTACTGTGCCTAGGGCAGAGACCATTAAAAATGCAGCACTGCCTTTTTATTGCAGAATATTACCTACTGGTAGGATACTTTTAGCTTTTAGCTTTGCAATTAAGTAAGCTTGGCAAATGTTCATGTTAGCTGAAAAAGCACTCCGTAACGCTATAAAAATATACCCGTGCAAGCTGCTTTTTTTCTTCTTTTTTGTGTCTTATGGTTTGATGTGTACATGTAGTACAAGTACTGTATTATTTCTTTAGTGAGAGCTTTTGCTTTGTACAATGTCCTACATATAGAAATCTGGGCATTTTTTGAGCATTGCATACTTTTTCACAGTACAGTACTGTACTGTAAGGCTCTACTGCTCTGTACAGTGCTTACAGGAGGAGAGAGCAAAGACAAAACTCATCCATCAGAAAATTGTCGTTCATTGTCCAATCTCAGGCGTTCCTGTGACTCTGGAACTGAACTCTGGACTGTCTTGCTTAAAGTGGAACTCAGCACCAGAAACTGAAAACTCTATTTAATGACTTTTTAATATTCAAAGCAAACTCACCCACCCATCCATGTTTCCAAACTTTATTTTATTGTGAAAGCACTTTGAAAAACACCCCCTCGTATTTCTAGCCATTGCCATCTTGAGTAAAGGCAGGTGATTCACGTAGCATTTACTTCATGTAATCCATCTGCCCATAGCTCAGGCACATGTATATACCACTATATACAAAGAAAACAAACAGAGGGCGCACCAGCCTCAAAACACGTTAGCCTGTTGGAAGTCCAGGGTTCCATTTATGGACTTATATACAGTGTGGATTGGACACCGCTCTTTAGTGTGATGTTCCTTTGTCCTGTATGTCAATTGTGAGTACGATATTTACTTTTTATCCTTTTAATACATATTTTGCACGATAATGCACTAGGCTGGTGCGTTCTCTGTTTTTTTTCTTTGTATCCAGTGACTTTGGACTACCCCAGTTTGGCAAGGAGTGCATTTTCCAGGATATCTGAATTGTTACCATTGCCTTTGCTTAGTCCATCTCCAAGCGCAGGAGTACAGAGTTTGCTGTGTTTATATGTATGTAGCAGTGGCACACGTCTTCAGAATCCAACAAGAGTTGTATTTGTCACAGTTAAAAAAACATAGTGGATCCCAACGCTAACGTGTTTCTGCCCAGAACGGGCCTTAATCATAGCTAGCTGGGGCCATCTTCACCATTGCATTTAAAAACTTCCACACCCAATGATAATCAATGAAACTTAGGTGTGGAATAATTACCTAATTACAAGACACATAGAAAACAATACACGATTCAAAAGTATCCGATCATATGTATGTTCTGGGCAGAAACACATTAGCATTGGGGGCGACTATGTTTTTTTAACTGTGACAAATAAAGATCTTGTTGGATTCTGAAGATGTGTTCTGCTGTTATATACGTAACTATTGTGGATAGGGAGCAGGATCTGTCAGCGAGCACAGTGTCTCCACAGTCATTTGAGGACGCTGGGGGTTTGAGCTGCGATGAGTGATTGTTTGCTTATCTCAGGCATGCAGGCTGAAGGGTGTGCTGACAAAGCCCCTTCTCTCCTCCTTCAGATGAAGAAAAAAAAATGTTGTGAAGGCTCCTGGGACATATGACATCATTCTGGCCTAGGCCATAAACCAGGAAGCAGCTGAAGAAATGTAGAAAAAAAAAAGAAAGTATAAAACGATTTTCATTATCTATGTATCAATGTAGACCGCATAAGGATTAAACATAACGTTGATTAGGAGAGTTTAGATACGCTTTAACTACAGTGTAGTCTACGGTACAGTGAAAAATCTGGCTGTGCTTTCTGGCAAATCTTTTGGCAGGTTAAATAGTTAACAAATAAGTGTTTCAACTGCTTTTTTCCTGTTTCCATTTTTAAACAAGAGGGCAGCAAATATGAGAATGTAATCTTTCAATAATTTTTGTCAATTTCAACTAAAAATATAGTAAAGCATGTCATCAGCAGTTTAGACTGCCTCTTTGTTGACAGCATTTATTTGTCTCCCGAGAAAGCCAAAGTGCATCTACCACTCGCATGGATCTTCAAGCTACCTTTCCTCTTATGTGTCTCTGTGTCTGATCTCTTTCAAGTATAGACATTCCTTAGTTTTGTTCTTTGGCTTCCACAGATCAGAAATGGCATCATTGTTTTAAAATGATGTTGTCTTTTCTGTATGCCATTTGTTGCTCAACATATACAGTATTTTTTATACATATTTTCTTGTCTCTTCAGAAGTCTTCTCTTCTGAATAGTGGCAATCATTTCTGTACTGTTGTTTAAAATGTTATTATAACGGTCCTTCCTTATTATTTGATGTATTGTGGATTCTTCTTTTGGTGTCTCTTGCATTAATTATTGGTGGTTGTTTATCCTTCTGGTAAAGCGTATCTACGACCGAAATAAAATGTAATTTATTGCAGCATAGCAGACTTTAGATGTAGTGGCTACATTGATTTTCTTTCTTTTTTTGGTGATCTGCCAATAATGCACTTTCTGTCTATGTAGGGTGTTTGTGTGTAGGGTGACTGGTCTTGTCTTGGTCCACTCATATAGTTTTCTGCAGGCAGCCTGCTGGGCCCCTCCCGCAGCTCTGCTCTCTGCACAGGTTATGTATAGCATAGTGATGATGTCATGACAAAGTGGGTTTAAATCCTTTTTGACTACTGAGGAATATATTTGAATGAAAGTCTTGGCTCCTGGAATTCAGCTTTAAGCTTTAAACCCACTTGCTTCCCAAGTCTATTCTGACATTTCTCTCCTGCATGTAAAATTCTGCATTTTTTTTTTTGCTGGAAAATGACTCGGAACCCCCAAACATTATATATACACACTGCTCAAAAAAATTAAAGGAACACTTTTTGATCAGAGTATAGCATCAAGTCAGTTAAACTCCTGGGATATTGATCTGATCAGTTAAGTAGCAGAGGGGGTTGTTAATCAGTTTCAGCTGCTTTGGTGGTAATATAATTAACAACAGGTGCACTAAATGGGCAACAATGAGATGACTCCCAAAACAGGAATGGTTTTCAAGGTGGAGGCCAATGACATTTTTTTCCCTACTCATCTTTTGTGACTGTTTTCACTAGTTTTGCATTTGGCTAGGGTCAGTGTCACTACTGGTAGCGTGAGGCGATACCTGGACCCAACAGAGGTTGCACAGGCAGTCCAAATCTTCCAGGATGGCACATCATTATGTGCCATTGCCAGAAGGATTGCTGTGTCTCCCAGCACAGTCTCAAGAGCATGGAGGAGAATCCAGGAAACAGGCAATTACTCTAGGAGAGCTGGACAGGGCCGTAGAAGGTCTTTAGCTCATCAGCAGGACCGGTATCGGCTCCTTTGTGCAAAGAGGAACAGGATGAGCACTGCCAGAGCCCTACAAAATGACCTCCAGCAGGCCAGTGGTGTGAATGTCTCTGACCAAACAATCAGAAATAGACTTCATGAGGGTGGCCTGAAGGCCCGATGTCCTCTAGTGGGCCCTGTGCTCACTGCTCAGCACCACAGAGCTCGATTGGCATTTGTCATTGAACACCAGAATTGGCAGGTCCTCCACAGACGGCCTGTGCTTTTCACAGATGAGAGCAGGTTCACCCTGAGCACATGTGACAGACATGAAAGGATCTGGAGAAGCTGTGGAGAACGTTATCATCGTTCAGCATGACCGTTTTGGTGGTGGGTCAGTGATGGTCTGGGGAGGCATATCCACGGAGGGACGCACAGACCTCTACAGGCTAGACAATGGCACCCTGACTGCCATTAGGTATCGGGATGAAATCCTTGGACCCATTGTCAGACCCTACGCTAGTGCAATGAGTCCTGGGTTCCTCCTAGTGCCCAGCCTCATGTAGAGAGATTATGCAGGCAGTTCCTGGAGGATGAAGGAATTGATACCATTGAATGCACTCCATGCTCGCTTGACATAAATCCAACAGAACACCTCTGGGATATCATGTTTCGGTCCATCCGATGCTCCCAGGTTGCACTTCAGACTGTCCAGGAGCTCAGTGATGCCCTGGTCCAGATCTGGGAGGAAATACCACAGGACACCATCCATTGTCTCATTAAGAGCATGCCCTAACGTTGTCAAGAATGCATACAAGCACGTGGGATCCATACAAACTACCATTTTGAGTTGTTGCAATGAAATTTCAGCAAAACGGACTAGCCTGCTGCATCATTTTTCCACTTTGATTTTCAGGGTGTGTTTGAATTCAGTCCTCCATTAGTGAAATCAGCACACTTTACACACAAAAACACTGGTTAGGCACACATTTAACCCTTTGATTGACCTGGAAGTTTAACCTCTTCCAAGTCAGTATCATTAGTACAGTGACAGTACATATTTTTAGCACTGATCACTGTATTAGTGTCACTGTTTCCCACAAAGTGTCAGTTAGTGCCAGAATGCCCACCGCAATTTTGCAGTCCTGCTGTAAGTCACTGATCCTGTGCCATTACTAGTATGAAAACAAAAAAGTAACAACATTTCAGTATATATCCCATAGCTTGTAGACCCTATAACTTTTGTGCAAACCAATCCATATATGCCTATTGGAATTTTTTTTACCAAAAATATGTAGCAGAATACATATTGGCCTAAATTTATAAAGAAATTATATTTTGCAAATTTTTTTATGGTATATGCTTTATAGCAGAAAGGGCTTTTTTTGTTTATAGCACAAAGAATAAAAAAAAACCCTGTGGTGATCAAATACCACCAAAAGAAAGCTCTATTTGTTTGCAAAAATTGGCCATGAAGGGGGGTAAATCAAGTGATTAGGTAATTACCATTGCTGTGTATGTTTTGGGTTGTTTCTCTTTCTTAAAGATTGCCTTAACACTCTGTAAAACTTTGTGCATTATTACCGCTTGGACCTTGAAGCAGGGGGTACACCTCGAAAGCTTGTCCTGAAAAATTGTATGTTAATGATAATTAAAAAGTACCATGGACAGTATCCGATTGTTTCTACTGGTTCTTAGGGAATTTGGAGGCTGAATTTTGTTCAACCTCCACTGCTTGTCAGATTTGTATTATAATTTAGATGTCCGAGACAAAAATGGGATTTTGAATGATAAACACAGAGGGGTGTCCCTTTGTTTGAAATGTAGGTCAGTTCAGTTGCTGGCAAATGGCACTTTTATTTACGCTGCTTTATTCCACTTTGATGCAGTTCATGTATTGGTCATAGAGAATTAGCCATGTGCATACTGTGTATGACAGCATGACGTTCAATGTACAATAATACAGTG
The DNA here is from genome assembly GCF_062004578.1 of Staurois parvus. NCBI lineage: Eukaryota > Metazoa > Chordata > Amphibia > Anura > Ranidae > Staurois > Staurois parvus. Next base: position 2,289,663 of record NW_028318029.1, on the reverse strand, counting down.
CAGTGTAACGGGTTACCATGGTAGCAATCATAAATGTCTGAGCTATAATTAGCTGGTAAACCAGAAGGGGAATCTGAGGTTCTCTTGTGAGAGCCAAACATAGAAATATAGTGATCTCCTCTTCAGATGTAAGTAAGACTTTTTGCTGAATTTGCCATTTTTTAGTGTTTATATTTTATTTTTCCTGTGTGTGTGTGTGTATATATATATATATATATATATATATATATTTATATGTGTGTGCTAGACAGCCTAAAATTTTTCTTACAGGTATTGAGAGTCCGCACAGCAGGTTTGTTTTTTTACTTGCTGTAGATGGCTTTAATGCAGTTCCAGCCTCAGAAAAGCATTAACAGCATTTCCAGTACGTATAATTTAGGCAAATTGTCCACAGCATTAAATCCTGATGCAAACATAAATCCTCACCTAACTCACTGCAACTGCACATCAAGTCTCTTTCTAGCAGGGAAATGTAACTTCTGTTCAGATCACCAAAAACAGTAGTTATGACTTGCCAAAAGCTGCTGCCACACAGCCTCTCTCCATAGAGCCAGGTGCTCTGGCTTTCCCAAAGTTTTTGAGAGTTGGAGATTCCCCTGTTCAGACAGCCTTGACATAATTGGCCTTGATTAGGCCATATGCTCAGCAATAAATTACACTTAAGTATTGCCAGGGTTTCAGGGTATTTTGCTCCAAGTCTAAAGCTGGCCAAACACTGCTTACATTTTTGTCTAATTCCTGCTTGGGGGAGTCTGTTAGATTTATTTTGTTCATCCCATAGACTTATAGAAGTAAGTCTATACATGTATGGCCAGGCTAAGAATCTGCTACATTATTATTATTATCCAGGATTATTATAGCGCCAACAGTTTGCTCAGCACTTTACAATATAATGGGAAACAATACAGTTCAATACAAGAGGGTTAGGAGGGCCCTGCTCCTTGGAGCTTACAATCTAGGAGGGAGGGGCTAGTGGTACAAAAGGTAGTAACTGTGGGGGATGGACTGGTAGGAGGAGTAGAAGATTCCATTATTAGCTGAGGGCAGGATAGGCTTCCCTGAAGAGATAGGTTTTCAGAGATCGCCTAAATGTGAGCAGAGTAGGCGATAGTCTGATAAATTGGGGTAGAGAGTTTCAGAGGATGGGGGAAGCTCTGGAGAAGTCCTGGAGACGAGCATGGGAGGAGGAGATAAGGGAGCTAGAGAGCAGGAGGTCGCGCGAGGAGCTGAGAGTACGGTTTGCGTGATATTTGGAGACAAGATTGGTGATGTAATTTGGGGCAGAGTTATAAATGGCTTATATGTTATTGTTAATGTTTTGAATTTTATTCATTGGGTAATGGGAAGCCAGTGGAGGGATTGGCAGAGAGGGGTGGCAGATATGGAATGGTTAGTAATGTGGATGAGTCTGGCAGCAGCATTCATGATAGACTGAAGAGGGGATAGCCTGCGATGAGGTAGGCAAATGAGGAGGGAGTTAAAATAGTCAAGGCGAGAGATAAGAAGGGAGTGAATAAGTTGCTTAGTAGTTTCAGAGGTTAAGAACGGGCGTATATTGGAAATGTTGCGGAGGTGAAGTCTACAAGATTTGGACAGCGATTGGATTTGGGGCTGAAAGGACAGATGGGAGTCTAGGATTACACCTAGTACCCTGGCATGAGGGGAGGGACTGATGATTGTGTTATTGATCTTCATGGAGAAGTCAGGGGAGGGGGCATGGGTTGGAGGAAATACTAAGAGCTCAGTTTTGGAAAGATTGAATTTGAGGAAGTGGAGTGACATCCATGCAGATATGTCGCTTACTAGGTTAGGAATGCGAGAGGAGACTGAAGGGGTGAGGTGAGGAGTAGAAAGATAGATTTGTGTGTCATCGGCATAGAGATGGTACTTAAAGCCGTGGGAGTTTATCAAGTGACCAAGGGAGGAGGTGTAGATGGAGAAGAGTAGGGGTCCAAGGACAGAACCTTGAGGGACCCCTACAGAAAGAGGGAGTGGAGAGGAGGGGCCAGAGTTATAGGTAATGCTTAAGGAGCGCTGCAATAGGTAGGAGGAGAAACAGGAGAGAGCAGAGGCCAAAAGAGTGGAGTTTTTTGAGGAGGAGGGGGATGGTCAACAGTATCAAAAGCCGCAGAGAGGTCAAGTAGTAAGAGTATGGAGTGGTGGCCATTGGTGTTAGCAGTTAGTAGATCATTAGTGAGTTTTAGCAGGGCAGTTTCAGTAGAGTGTAGTGAGCGAAAGCCAGACTGTAAAGGGTCAAGAAGGTTGTTGTCAGTGAGGTAGGAGTTTAGACGATTGTAAACTAAGCGTTTTAAGAGGTTAGAGGTAAATGGGAGCAGGGAGATGGGTCTTAAGTTGTTCAGGTTGGTGGGGTCCAGGGAGGGCTTTTTAAGTATGGGAGTGATGTGCGCATGCTTTAGAGGGGAGGGCAAGGCACCGTTAGAGAGGGAGAGATTGAAGATGTGAGTGAGGGAGCATAGGATGGAAGAAGAGGGTGACCATAGTAGTTGTGAGGGGAAAGGATCCAGGGGGCAGGTAGTGAGATGGGCTTCTGAGAAAATCTTACTGACATCTTCGGTAGTAGCAATGTCAAAAGAGGAAAGTGTTGAGGGAGGTTTAGTATAAGGTATGATAAGTGGGATGGATGTCTATGCAGTGGAAATGCCCCACGAATTGGATCAGTCTTGTTTTTGAAATGATTTGCAATCTCGTAAGCAGTGAGTGAGGTACTGGGTGAAGGTGGAGAAAGTAGAGAGTTAAAAGTGGAGAAGAGACAATGAGGACTGGATGACAAGCTATTGATGAGTGACAAAGTAGGCTTGTTTGGCAGCATGGAAGGAGGAATTGTATGTTAAGAAAGCAGATTTATATAAGGTGATAGCTTGGTGAGATTTGGTTTTACGCCACATTCGCTCCAGAGCACGACTATGTCGTTTAAGATTTCTGGTGTCGTCAGTCTGCCAAGGTTGTAATGGTCAGGCCTGATGCTTCATGTTGTTAGAGGAGCAAGTGAGTCTAGTGTGGATGAAAGGGAACTATTGTAGACAGCAGTGACCAGGTCAGGGCAGGATAGGGGAGAGATTCTGTCATAGAGGTGGTCAGTTGCAGAGTGGAAAGGAGCAGGGTTCAAGTTGTGAAGGTTTCTGTGGGTAATTGTTTGCTGCTTGGAGGGATAGGTGTTTGAAGATGAGGACACTGTGAAAGTGATGAGATTATGATCAGAGAGAGGAAAGGGGGTGTTTGTGAGGTTGTAGGGAGTGCAAAGATGGGAGAAAACAAGCTCTAATGTATTCCCATCAGAGTGAGTGGAGGACTGTGTCCATTGTACTAAGGCAAAAGATAAGGTTAGGTTGAAGAGTTGGGATGTAGCTGGGTTGTTCACATTAATGGGGATGTTAAAATCACCAAGAATGATAGTGGGTAGTTCAGAGGAGGCAAAGTAGGGTAGCCAGGTGGAGAAATCATCAAGAAAGCGGGACAATCGGTCCAGGAGGCCGATAGATCACTGCAATCCTCAGAGAAATGGGAGAAAACAGCCGAATACAGTGAGTCTCAAAAGAAGAGAAGGATAGAGACGGAGGGGTAGGGAGGACTTGAAAGATGCTCAGTGGGGATAGAAGCAAACCAACCCCACCTCCTTGCCGACCACTGGGTCTGGGTGAGTGGGTCCAGAGAAGGCCTCCATAGGAAAGTGCTGCGGGAGAAGCAGAATCTGCTGCTTGAAGCCAGGTTTCTGTAATTGCTAGTAGGTTAAGGGAGCTGGAGACAAAACGGTCATGGACAGAGGTGAGCTTATTACAGACAGAGAGGGCATTCCAGAGTACACATGAAAAAGGGAGGGTGGCTTTTGGGAGCACAGGGACTGATATTAAATTGAGCGGATTGCTGCTATTCCTGGAGGAAAGAGAGTGCCTGGTGTGGGGGTGAGATAGTAGAGGACCAGGGTTTGGGGAGATATCCCCAGAGGTTAGGAGAAGAAGGAGGGTGAGGAAAGTAAGATGGGAGCGGGATGTATACGAGTGCACATGCCTTCCAGTCCTGGTGTTTGGGTCAGCAGGAGAGTGAAGTATCAGCAGGAGGTGATGAGAGCAGTAGTAGGGAGATGGCAGCAGTGAGGGTGAGATGTATAAGCTTTGAGGTGGAGCAGAGGGGTAAAGAAGTGAGATTTGCAGGATAGTAATATGAAAAGGAGGAGTAGAGGGGACATATTAAAAGGTAGATGGAGTGGGACTCAGACTTGTAGGAAATATTTCCCAGGGTGTTTGCTTGCAGTCCATCTAGCGTGCAGTAGAGTTCGTTGTTGTATCTTCCTGCTTGGGTTATCCTGCTTTAGTTAAACTGCTATGTTCAACTGCATCGTCACTCTCCAGCATCAAACACACTTACACAGAAAACTGAACCCCATCTGTAACTGTGCCCCCCATCTGTGACCTCCCCCCATGAGCTGGTCTAAATTTATAGGGATATGGTCAAATGAGCAACTCTTCTCTGCCCCATATAGGAACCGATAAGGATCACATGAATTGGGGGGGAGGGGGTGTTTCTCAAAGACAGACCAGCCACAGACACAGGCCAGAGTCAAAAAAGAAGTGCAAGAGAAGGGGAGAATCAATCACCACAAACAACCCAAAAGATATACACTAATTGTTCTGAGTTTTGCAGAAAGTCTATACGTTGCTGAAGTTAGTTTAGAGTGGAGATGAGAGCAGCAATTTACCCAGAGATAGCAGAAGTCTATGCGTTGCTGAAGTTACAGTTTAGAGTGGAGATGAGAGCAGATGAGAGCAGCAATTTACCCAGAGATAGCAGAAGTCAATGCGTTGCTGAAGTTACAGTTTAGAGTGGAGATGAGAGCAGCAGTTTACCTGTGAAAAAGCAGAGAAGCCATGATTAGGGTGCTGTGTTCAACTGCATCTTCACACTACAGCATCAAACACACGCAGAAAACTGCACCCCATCTGTGACTGTGCTCCTCGTCTGCTACTTAAGCCTCTGTGTTGAAAGCTCATAGCTAATACATCTGCTTTTAGTATTTCTACATGTTCTTAATATTACATAAATGTTTTTAGACCTGTTCACACTGGGTGCCATAGGTCTGCGCTTGGTGGCCTTTCCAGCATGGTTTCACAGCAAAATGCCTTGTCTCTTACCTAGCTGGTTCACAACACTGCACTGTGGTGGTGTGCGCTGAAAAAAATAGCACATGTAATGTCATCCTACCGCACACGAGTGGCTGTGTTCTAATTAGCTGCAAGTTCTGGACACAAATCCCAGAAACAAGTGAAAATTTAACTTTTTAGCTACATATGATACAACACATAGGCTCATTATCTTTTATATTATACAGTACCTTTTTTCCAAGTAGACCCTAAAGCCTGCAAGAAAATGCATGAATAAAAAAACATAGTAAATAAGCAAGTTGATATAGTCACTATGAGGGCCTCTAATTATCCAATTGACCCATATACTGTAGCATTGAAGTATCGTATTGTAACAAATGTCAGGTTCAAGTTAAGTTCTCAGCTGTATGTATATATACGTACATATTGTTGGTGCTGCAAAATCTTTGATTTTACAACCCTGTTGTCTCAACTTAAAGCAACTGATCATGCAAGCAAACGTCTTGTCTTTGTGTTTTGTGAATAGCATGTTCCCCAGGAAGGGTAAGTATTTAGGCCCTTTTAGTAATGTGATATTCTTATCCATGAAACATGATATCCCAGAGGTGTTCTATTGGATTTAGGTCAGGCAAGTGTGGGGGCCATTCAATGGTATCAATTCCTTCATTCTCCAGGACCTGCCTGCATACTCTCGCCACATGAGGCCATGCATTATCGTTGCACCAGGAGGAACCCAGGACCCACTGTACCAGCATAGGGTCTGACAATGGGTCCAAGGGTTTCATCTCGATCCCTAATGACAGTCAGGGTGCCATTGTTTAGCCTGTAGAGGTCTGTGCCTCCCTCCATGGATATGCCTTCCCAGACCATCACTGATCCACCACCAAAATGGTCATGCTGAGCGATGTTACAGGCAGCATAGCATTCTCCACAGCTTGTCCAGACTCTTTCATGTCTGTCACATGTGCTCAGGTTGAACATGCTCTCATCTGTGAAAAGCAGAGGGCACCAGTGGCGGACCTTCCAATTCTGGTGTGCAATGGAAAATGCCAATCGAGCTCTATGGTGCTGGGCAGTGAGCACAGGGCCCACTAGAGGATGTTGGGCCCTCAGGCCACCCTCATGAAGTCTGTTTCTGATTGTTTGGTCAGAGGCATTCACACTAGTGGCCTGCTTGAGTGATTTTTGTAGGGCTCTGGCAGTGCTCATCCTGTTTCTCCTTGCACAAAGGAGCAGATACCGGTACTGCTGATGGGTTAAGGACCTTCTACGGCCCTGTCCAGCTCTCCTAGAGTAACTGCCTGTCTTCTGGAATCTCCTCCATCCTCTTGAGACTGTGCTGGGAGACACAGCAAACCTTCAGGCAATGACACGTGTTGATGTGCCATCCTGGAGGAATTGGACTGCCTGTGCAACCTCTGTAGGGTCCAGGTATCGCCTCATGCTACCAGTAGTGACACTGATCCTAGCCAAATGCAAAACTAGTGAAAAACAGTCAGGAAAGATGAGTAGGGAAAAACTGTCAGTGGCCTCCACCTTTAAAGACATTCCTGTTTTGGGGGTCATCTCATTGTTGCTCATCTAGCGCACCTGTTGATAATTTCATTAACACCAAAGCAACTGAAACAGATTAACAACCCCCTCTGCAACTTAACTAACAAGATCAATATCCCAGGAGTTGAATTGACTTGATGCTATACTCAAAAATGTTCTTTAAATTTTTTTGTTTTGAGCAGTGTATATAAATGTTGATGATAATAAAAATAATAATAAAAATGATTATTTAATAGTTTCTGTGTCATGGAAGAACATGAATATACTCCTGGATAATAATTAGTAGTTATTCTTGCCTGGAAGTTTCTCATTCACACCTGTGATTAATGGTTTGCACTGTGTAACATGTTGGGTCTTTATAAATAAATTAAAAACAATTAGTAACAGTTGTCCTCTGTGATACTGTCAAGCTCTGCTGTCTTTGTAAAAGGCAAAATGACATGGATAATTTTAATTTCCTGCTATTTAATGATTTAACCTTATGTTGGCAGTTACCCTATTTCAGAGATGGTGAACTTTTAGAGACTGAGTGCCCAGACTGCAACCCAAAACCCACTTATTTATCGCAAAGTGCCAACACTGCAATTAAACCTGAATACTGAGGTTTTAGTTTAGAAAAAACAACCCATACATTTACATCTTTTGTCTTAAAAGTAAAACACAATAACAGAGCTTCCACTGACCACCAGCACAAGGGGGCAAAGTTCCACTGACCACCAGCACAAGGGGGAAAAGTTCCACAGACCACCAGCACAGTGGGCAAAGTTCCACTGACCACCAGCACAATGGGCAAAGTTCCACAGACCACCAGCACAATGGGCAAAGTTCCACTGACCACCAGCACAAGGGGGAAAAGTTCCACTGACCACCAGCACAACGGGCAAAGTTCCACTGACCACCAACACAAGGGGGCAAAGTTCCACTGACCACCAGCACAAGCTAAAGGTTTCTATTAATAAAAATGAATCTATTAAAACTCACAGCCAGTCCAATATATACAGTATATCCTTGGCAACTCACTGACAGGCCATGCGAAAGCTTTGACAAGTTGCGGGTAATGAGTTGCATCTCGTGACGTCATTGCCTGGCACCGCTACTCTTTTCCGAGCATGCACATGGCCCCTATGTGCTCTGTTAGCCAATGCTTGGCTGCTGGGGCGATGCTGGGACAACTTGGCTTGCATGCCGACAGAGAGGGCTCTGCATGCCCGCTGCGACACACATGCCATAGGTTCGCCACCACTGCCCTATTTGCATCTCATTGAAATCAAGGTTGCATAAAAAGTGGTGTCCAGTGAAGGGTTAAGTCCTAGCAGACATTCCATTTTCCATTATTCTCAGGTGGACCTTTTTCTTGGAGAGTGGTTCTATGGAATCATCTGATTGTCCAGCTTCTGCAAATCCAAAAAATGTTTTCCTTTAAGAGGAAATGAACATAGAGAAGTACGCTACATTTATTTATGCAGTCTCACTCTGCACACCTTAGGGGTACTAAAATGGTCCTATTTTATTATTCCTTAGTATATTACTTTCTGGCATATCAGTTTGAATGAAATTGCAACTTTTTTCTGTTTTTTCCCAAGTATCATTTGGATTTGAGCTCTCTGAATAATTCTTTGATCTTTTTTCCCATTACTAAGCTTTGATCTCTTTAGTGTTCAGCTCAGATCTCTTATGGTATAAGAGTGCTGTAAGACATCTGCATCCTGACAAGGACTATTTCTTTGCGACCTCTGCTAAATATTGTAACCTCCTGATCCATAATTCTTTCCTATGTATCTCTTTAGTTCATGTAACACTACTGTAATTAGTTCTTTGATTTAAGCTTTGCAGGTAGTAAATGGAACTGGTTATAGGCATTTTCCAGTTTAGTACTCGTATCTCTATGTATTGTAAATTGAGATGATATTGTGTTTCCGGTAATACTATTGGTACTTTCCAACATGTTAAACTTCAGAGGAACATTTGCACCTTTGTTCCCAGGGCCCTCCTTTCCCTCTTGTCTTGAACTGTATTGTTGCTATATTGTCTCCCGTTATATTGTAAAGCGCTGAGCAAACTGTTGGCGCTATATAAATCCTGTGTATAGATTTCTGTGGTTGGGATCTTTGCAAAATTTGGTATGATAATGCATTTCAAACTTCTGTTGTTAAGCTGTTTTAAAGGTTTTCATAGACACAAGCTTTTGAGTAGCCCCATAGGAAGATCTTATTTAGATCAACACCTATCTCTGGGTGGCTCATGTAGTTCAAGCAAATTAGTTAAGCACATAGTTTGTGTTTATTCCTCATCTTTCAAAACTGCAAAAACAAAATATCAGCTGAAATTATTTGCATATCTCATGTAGAGTCCGATGCTTGAATGATATGTCGTTATTGGTTTAGCTCCATCTTCAGAAAGATTGTGACATTGTTGAATATTATTATGAATGTTAAAAATAATACTGCCCAGTCGGGCTGCTTTTGTTAACTGTTCCCCATTGTATTGGACCAGCACACTCCACAATTTACCTACTGATCTTGGGGAAACTAACATCAGCTCTAAGGCCTATTCTGGGCTATGACAGTTCAATACAGGGATGGACTGACAACTCATGGGGCCCCCGGGAAATAGGGGATCATGGGGCCCCTGTGTCCTGGCCCACAATCAAAACACACCCAAAAAAGCCTATAAAAAGGTATCAGGGGCATTTCATGGGGCCCCCTACTTGACCCTAGGCCCTCGGGCAGTGCCCGAGTTCTCGAATGGTCAGTCCGCCCCTGGTTCAATACATTTCTAATAGAAAAAAAGGTTACAGTGCGGTGCATGGTTTACAGTGCATCAGCACTGCTGACTTCCTATAGTATACCAGTGGCCGTGTGGTGATGCCCACTGCTGGTGTGGTCAAGCCTTAAGGAGTATTTTTGGAAAAACATCATAATATTTTAATCTAAGAAAAGCTAGTATTTGGCTTTGTTCCCATTCCCTGCTCCAAATTCCTAACTATACCTGCTCAGGCAACCAGATCATGCATGTTTATGATAATATCTGAATAAATGTTTTAGACTTTTGATGCACAGAGGAGTGTGCAATTTTTATGGTCATTAAAGTGCATGTCAAGCCAATATAATTTAATCTACATTTGGAAAGAGAGGTAAGAATTAGAACTTTTGTTGGGTTTTTATTGCTATCTCATTGGCTCAAACTACTGCCAATCGCAGCCAGTAACCCAATGAGGAGAGAGCAGAGCCAAGCTGTGCTCTGTGTGTGAATAGACACATAGAGCAGCGGCTCAGGAGCGAGCCTGCATGGCTGCTCAAATAGCCAACTTCTTGCTCTGGGGGCACTCGGCAGGAGGGAGGGGCCAGGAGCGCTGGCGGGGGACCCGAGAAGAGGAGAATCGGGGCTGCTTTGTGCAAAATCACTGCACAGAACAGGCAAGTATAACATGTTTTTTTTTTTTTTAAGAAATGCCTTTAATATCACTTTAAAGCCCAATTTGAATTTGTTCATCTTTTTTTCTCTTTATAGCTCTGTAACCATGCATATTTTTTAGGATTTGTGGCAGGTTTTTGCTATAGATGCTTCAGAATACCCTTTTCTCTCAGTAAAAAAATGCTGATTTCTGCCCTCACACTCTAATGCTCTGTTCTGCCATGAATGAATAATACCTATATGCCTCATCACAATTGTCCTCACACAGAGGAGAAAGGGTAGGGCATATCCTAATCCCTGACCAAATCCGTTACTGAGTGCTGAGAAGTCTTGCATTATGTGCATTTGTCCCTGAAAGGACCACAAGCCTGGGTTCACACTGAATACGACTTTGAAATCGTGCGACTTTACCTGGAAGTCAGATGTCAGTGCGACTTCAAGTGGGACTTGTAAGACACCTTTGTGAATTCATGCACAGCTGTCTATGCAAGTCGCACCCAAAGTTGCCAAAAGTGTAGGAATTACTTTGCAAATCAGTGCAACTCCGACGAGGTCGGAGTCGCACTGATTAGAACGGTTTCATTGTTGATCATTGGGTGCAACTTGTCATGCGATTTGAACGGTCAAATTGCATGACAAGTTGCATCGGTGAGAACGGGGGCTAAATGCAAGCACCACTAGGTACAGTGTTCAGCCCTGTAGCCCTCTCCAAGCAAAGCCTGCCATAGACTTTGACAGGTTGGAGGCAGCATCTGTCCTTCTCAGACACACTAAAATGCTGGGATGGACGGGGGAGAAGGAACCGCAATCAATAAAGGGCAGCTCGATCTAATAGATGTTGGAATATATATATAAATGTATAAACATAATGTATAACAGGGTTTACTTCCTGTTATATGGAAAAGGTTCTCTAAGCTCTCTTTTATTATTTTATACGGTTGTTTTGATTTTTTTTTGTCTATTTGTTCATGTAGTTACATGTACAGTATATGTGGTAATATATTTAATACATGCTAATATGGGAGGAGTTGTGTAAGGTTGTCTAATGTTGATGGTGATATAGGTATTGTTTTGTTATGTGAATTATTTTTGTGTGTTTTTTGCTCCTGTATTTTGATATATATGCAATGAAAAATAAAATAAAGGTTATTAAAAAAAAATGCATGTGCAAGTAGCCTTTAACTACACAGTTATATTCAGACACACTACAAATCTGATTGAAGGGGAAAGTGGAGATAAGACTGCCAGTACAATGTCTATCTGACTTCATCTCTATTTCTGTGACTTTAGTTGGGCATAAAAGCTGTGACCCTTGGAAGATTGTTTAACGTGATCTGTATTGCTTGATACACATCATATGAGCTCCCTAAAGGGAGCATACTAAAGCACCAGCATACTTCCGTATTGTGATAACAGAAATCTGATAAAAATGTTTCATGTTACTTTATTGAGATGATATACTTTCATTGTTCATATTTTATTTTCAGTAAGTGTTTATATACTGTAATACCATCAGGTGAATGTTTGCTCTGAGGTGCACGGGGTTGCCATCATGCAGGCAGATATTCATGAAAACCACACAATTTCTGACCAGGGGCGGACTGACCATTTGGAAACTCGGGCACTGCCCGAGGGCCTGGGGTCAGTAGGGGGCCCCATGAGATGCCCCTGGTACCTTTTTCATAGGCTTTTTTGAGTTTGGGCAAGGACACAGGGGCCCCATGATCCCCTATTGCCCAGGGGCCCCATGAGTTGTCAGTCCGCCCCTGTTTCTGACACTCCATTCTGACTATGCTTCTGTTTACTTCAGACTGCAAATGACCAGACTCCACTTATAAATGAGAACTCTTTTAAGTTGTGGATATAAAATAATATCCACCAGTGCCACACTTCCTTTAACATAAAACGATCAAATGTGTACTTCAAAAAATCATATAAACCATCCAAAGAATTCCACAATTGTGCAGTCCAAGTACTATTATGTATCTTCTGTGCTTCACAATGGTGTTATAAACCGCATTTTACTTTTTCATTCTTTATCATCACCTTTTATCTGACAAAAGTACTGTTATTAAAAGTACTGGGGTATATGACCAAACCGCTAAGTGAGGTCATCTAACGCTTGCGTCCTCTCTGACAGGACTAATATAATGATTCCTCAGTGTATCAGATGATTCCACTTCTCAAATGGTTATACACTGCTTCTTAAAGTGTTATTAAACCCAGGACCCTGCATTCACTATATCTGGTCCCCCACAATACACAGAACTTGGAAATGCAATTATTTTAGTAAATATAAACTGCTAAATACCTTTTCTCAGCAGCAGTTAGAGCAGTCTTGTGATTTCCATCAGTGTTTAGAAGAACACTGGTAAAAGCTTGTAGGAGTTATATTTCTGCTCTAGGAGGATTCAGAACCCCTGACCTCTGTCTGGACATGACTGATTGGCCCTGTGCTGATCACATGCACTCTGCCAAGAAAAAACCCCCACAAACCTCTTTGACAATACACACTAAACTGAGCATGTGCAGAATGGCTAAGGGTTCAGTCTGTTTTATCAGGAGATATGACATAGACATTTGAACAAGAGGAGGGGCAGAGAAGAAAGGATCAAACAGTCTTTTTACACAATGCAGAAGATTAACCCCTTAGGTTCCACAGTGAGTATAACAAGCATGCTTTACTGCATATACAGACCGATTTTACTGTTGTGGGTTTAGTAACACTTTAATACTTCTTTCATTCCACACTTCATTCCTCCGCAGCCATTCATGTAGAAAGAGAAATTGCCATACATTATGTTTTATACGTATAAAAGCTTTATTTAGCATAAAAACAAAACTCCCAGTATTGCACTCACATGTAATTGATGCTATAGTGTACCACACTATTCTACACAATATGCAAGCAGAAATCACATCTGTGTTGTTTTCTCCAATGCATAGTTACCAGACACCATCAAAGGATTATGAGCGTCATGACGTCAGCAAGCCCGTCCCCTGCGCATTACACCACAGGGTCACCTGGTTTCATCAGAGTGATCTGATCAGATTTAACACACATTTAACACTTTATATATGATGGTGGGTATAGTGTGGGCAATTCCATATACAGATTATGTTAATTAGCTTTTTGATGCAATAGCAGCTCAAAAGGCTTTGGTACCTTTAATTACATTATACTCCTTTATATTAACTTTGTATTCCAGGATCAGTTTTATGAAATGCTACAGCCAGAAAAGTTGTATTATTTTATTGGTGTTATGTCTGAAATCCATGTTTATCTGTAAAAAAATTAAAATCTACAAGACTATCATGGTAAGGTTTGCAATCTGCCTGAGCTAATTACAAGCAGTTCATGTTTTTCCTATATAGTATGCCTGGACAGATGTGACTGTATTTACTACCATTAAGAAAGATGTGATCCCATGATCATATCTGCACTTGGTTTTATCTCTTCAGATAGATAGAAATATTTTTATGGCTGAGAAGGTGTTTGAATAAAAGTCACTGCTTATACTGACAACATACTGGGTCAAAGTAGTATTGTAGTACATGAAAATGAAAAACTGAATATATCCTGTTCTTATAAAAATACATAAAAAAAATAGCTGCAATCCAAGTCATGGCTTTGGATTACCATATATCTAATTCGAGATTTCAGGTGTAGCATTCATTGGAATGCCATGGCATGCACTATGACAGCGATCTGTTTGTGATTGCTCAAACCCTACAGTGTATGCTAGGTAACTTTTATTTTAAGGAGACAAGCAACCTCTCTTATGAGTGAACTGAAATTAGAAGATAGCAGTCTTATCTTAAAATGTTTTGTGGGTGTTTGAACATGCATGGGGCAGTCTGGTAAAGGAATATTGGCTACTAACTTTTGTATCACTTGACTCTCCCTCTTAGATTGTAAACTCTAACGAACAGGGCCTCTGATTTCTCTTGTGCTGAATTGTATTGTAACTGTACTGTCTGCCTTCATTTTGTAAAGCGCTGAGCAAACTGTTGGCTCTATAGAAATCCTGTATAATAATAATAATAATGATAATAATACCAACCCTTATGTTTGATTTGTATTGTTTCTTTTTATTAGCAATACAACATCCTCTTTTGCATCTTTTTTTTGTATTCAACATTATCATGCACTGCATATAAGCAAGTTAATTTTTCTTCTATAGAATAATAATAATAACAATAATAATAATTAAAGGTTCCTTTTTTGAAACACAGTTAACATATAACTATATATGAAAACGTATCTGAATATGCAAGGCTGGTTTTTGGAATAATAAACACCGCTCACTTGTTTCCTTGATGATTACTGTATTCCTAATGAAATACAAAGTTTGGTTCAAATAAATGATCATTTCTGTCAAAGGTCTCTAAAAGCATGAACCTTCAATCCAGAGATTTATCGTTTTCACATTTAAGGTTTGATTTACAGATCTGTTCTGATTAATGTTTGTATTAGTTTTGCCCGCCATTACCTCATTGTACCATTTCACGCCATGTTTTATTGTCTAAGTCATAATGTTAAATTTATAGAGTTGCTGTAATGTCTGTGTTTGGGTTTAATATATTGAATAGTAGTATTTCTCGGGCAGTAGAGACAAAAGTTCAGCATGCAAAATATATCAACAGACTTCAGTGTCTACACTGTATGCAGAGAATTAAACCACTTCAATACCAAGCAACATTATTATTATTATACAGTATTTATATAGCGCCAAAGGGTATGCTCAGCGCTGTACAGTAGCAGGGGGACAGAACATGAGACAAGACAGTAACAATACAATACACGAGGGGTTCGAGGGCCCTGCTCTTTCGAGCTTACAATCACCCCCTTCCTGTCCAGGCCAATTTTCAGCTTTTAGCGCTGTCGTATTTTGAATGACAATTGTGCAATCATGCAACGCTGTACACATATTACATTTTTCAATTTTTTTTCTAACAAATAGAGCTTTCTTTTGGTGGTATTTAATATGATACTAAAAGCTTATTTTTATTTTTTTTTAAAATTAGAAACATGTCTATACTTGCCTGCTGTATGCAGTGGTTTTGCACAGAGCAGCCCGGATCCTCCTCTTCTCAGGTCCCCCACCAGCACTCCTGGATCATCCCTCCTGTTGGGTGCCTCCACAGCAAGCAGCTTGCTATGGGGGCACCCGCTGTTTTATGTGTCCATTCACACATGGAGCCGTGGGTTGGCCCTGCCCTCTCTCTCTTCTAATTGGCTCACTGGCTGTGATTGACAGCAGTGGGAGCCAATGGCTCTGCCTCAACTGAAGAGGAGAGAGAGAGTTCTGGAATAGCCGAGACTCCAGTGCACATTGCTGGATCAAAAGGGGGCTTAGGTGAGTATTAGTGGGAGCTGGGGGGGAGCTGCACAAAGGTTTTTGACCTTCATGCGTAGAATGCATGAAAGTAAAACACCTTGAGCCTTTAGAACCACTTTAATCACCACTGGGTTTTTTTTATATTTTTTTGCTAAATAAACAAAAAGACTGAAAATTAAAAAAAAGTGTTTTTCTTCATTTCTCATAAAATTTTGCAAATAAATCTTTCTTTAAAAATTTGGCCAAAATGTATTTTGCTGCATTTCTTTGGTGAAAAAACCCCAAATGAACCCAAACCCAAAAAATAATAATAATTAACATACAAGCTAAACTTATTTTGGTGTGCAACAATCTTTGTTTAAAAGGTGGCTTACACTTTTTTTGAGAGAGAGAAAACAACAAAACTCATTCATGGCTGAAAAGTGTAAGCTTGAAGTGTGACTGATATCCTGGATAAATTGTTGGATTTTGCTTTGATACGACCAACATAGCATGTGTTAGTGAACCTTGTCTAAGGGCTTGTATAAAACATAATTCTCCAGTGCCCTTGACATGGAGCTCAGCAGCAAAATGTATGCATGTATGTTATGTGCACATTCACATGTTACTTGAATACAAAGTGGAAGGTAGATCCAGTACAACCATTACAATGTCCATATGTATGGCTGTGAGAACTCTTTTTGGAAAACTAGGACATTGGAAACAGTTTTCAGGTCACAAGGCCATGAACTATGTACAATGACCAATGTTTTTATATCACCTTCATCTGTACCTATATACGTTTCTTTATTTTGAACTTCGCAAAGCCCACTGTGTTAAGAAAGAAAAATATGTCCAAACAGGACCTGATGGCAAGTTAGAACTTTTGTTAGCATTAAAGTGACTGTAAAAGTTGTTTTTTTTTTAATAACAAACATGTTATACTTACCTGCTCTGTGGAATGGTTTTACATAGAGCATTCCCAAACCTCCTCTTCTGGTGACCCATGCCTGTGCTCCTGGCTTCTCCCCCTGCCAAGTGTTCCCCCATAGGAAACCGCTTGCTCTGGGGGCAGTCATGCATGCTCACTCCCTAGCCCCGCTCTGTGTGTCCATAACACACACAGAGCGGGGCTCGGCACCACCCCTTGCTTCCTCCTCACTGGCTGTGATTGATAGCAGCAAGAGCCAATGGCTTCCTCTGTTGTGTCTCAGCCACTGAGAAGTCAGAGAGCAGAGAGTCTCTGCTCTCATGCACATTGCTGGATTGAGATTGGGCTCAGGTAAGTAAAGGGCGGAAGCTACATGCAGGTTTTTCACCTTAATGCATAGAATTCTAAGGTTAAAAAAATATGGTTGAAAAAAAAAAACTTTCTGCCATTAGAACCACTTTAAATCACCAGGTTCTTATACCAATGGCTCATTATTTTAACCCCCCTGGCGGTATTCCCGAGTGTAGCTCAGGGTAAAGTTTCAGTACCAGAAGCGGTAACCCCAAGCTACACTCAGGAATACCATGTAGCGTTACTCCGGGATCCCTTCTGCACTTACCTTGTCCTGCACTCCCGCGATGTCCCTCCTGCAGCGTCCCTGGCTATCTCCTCCAGCAGATGCCGGCATCCGTCTTTTGGGTTCCGTTCCCTGCGACGACGGGACGTATGGGACATATGGGGGACGGAACCAGCGGGAAATTTAAAAATGTTAAAAAGTGACATTCACTCAATACACTAAAATCACATAGTATAACATTACTGTATCAAACCATTTCACATACATTTTGTCCCGAGTGCTTTGTCCTGTGCCCTGCCTGCATTTTTACTGTTCTGTCTGCCTGGAAACTGAGAAACGGCTATGGCGTCCAAAAAGCGTCCCTTTAGGTCAAAAGCGGTTTTAGACCAGCTAGAGAACAGCGATAGTAAATTAGAACCACTTGCAGAACTGAGTGATAATGATTCGTAGGGGAAATTCTTCATCAGACACTGAAAATGATTTAATTCATTCATTTCAGGTACTTATATAGCGCCGTCAGTTTACACAGCGCTTTACATATATATTGTACATTCACATCAGTCCCTAACCCTCAAGGGGCGTACAATCTAAGGTCCCTAACTCACATTCATGCATACACATACTAGGGACAATTTAGACAGGAGCCAATTAACCTAACGATTTTGCAGCTTTGCTCAGTGATGTGCGCTCTATTTCAAATTTCAGTGTTTTTGGTTTGATTACATTATTGAATTATATTTATTATTAGTTTATTATTATTCTTTATGATTATTATATTATACCGTATTTTTCGCTCCATAAGACACACTTTTTTCCCCCCAAAAAAGGGGGGAAAATGTCAGTGCGTCTTATGGAGCGAATGTAAAGCGGCCGGTCCGGTTATTATTATCCTGCTAATTACAGAAATAAAGAAGGAGAAATATCTTAATACAGATAAAATGAGGCAGGGTTTATACCAGAGCCATAAGCCAGGCATATCCCACGCAATGGCATTTTTAGTTTGCAAGGTTCTATACTTCTGGTGTCATTGCTCTAGAAATGGGGATTGTTTGCCCCCATGACATCCACGCTGGACCAACTTAATTGGCTGCCCTTTTTATCCTAGGAGCTTACAAAGTCACATGTCTATAATGTGTACACCAGTGTTTCTCAGCCTTTTCTCAGTCAAGGCACCCTTTAAAATTATGGACAGTCTTGAGGCCCCCCATTCTAAAATGTGAAAAACTATTCTAATACTTTTATATAACACAGCAACATCCACACATCTAGGACACCCAACATTAGAGGTGATTTATTCTTCCAAAGCAAATACACTTTTGCACACTGGTACTGAGTAGTATTCCCATGTTTCTCTACTCCATCAAATTTTCTCCATCACTGAGCTAATGTGACCCCAGTACTGATGGAGAAGGGGCAGGGGAGGGTCAAACTAGGATCCTGTGCAGACAGCTAACATCCTTCTTATCAACTGATGATGTCATTGGTTGTCAGGATGCCGGCTCGAAGGTCGTAGTGGTGCACAAATAAATCCTGTGGCTTTGCCAAGGCACCCCTGAAGAAACCTCAAGGCACCCTAGGGTGCCTGGGCACCCTGGTTGAGAAAGGCTGGTGTATACTATATAAAAATTCCTTCTCTTAGGCCACAAGACTGGATCACTCCATAATCAAATATCTGACCCTATGTTTAGGTATTTAGATTCAATGTAAATTCCAGCTATACTTGGGTATACACTTGTGCAGGGGCGGACTGCCCATTTGGAAACTCGGGCACTGCCCGAGGGCCCGGGGTCAGTAGGGGGCCCCATGAGATGCCCCTGGTACCTTTTTCATAGGCTTTTTTGAGTTTGGGCAAGGACACGGGCCCCATGATCCCCTATTGCCCGGGGGCCCCATGAGTTGTCAGTCCGCCCCTGCAATTGTGCTTTTGTAAACACAAGTATAGCACACAGATGTATGCAAAAAGTAGAAAATGGTCCTTTTTTGCATATGTCCATACTGTATGCTATCCTCATTTTTAGATGAGCACCAGTGTATACCAGAGAGAAGTCACATACAACCATTCATATCAATAGGTAGTTGTATGCATCATCTAAACTTTCTGGCCAGGGGCAATATGACAGAATTTGTTGCACTAGCTCAGACGCCTGAATGAAAAAGGCCCTGTTGTATTGTATTTTCTTTGCCTAAGCGTAGTCCCTCTGTCTCATCTTTTTTCACCCTGAGACCATAGTTCAATACAAATGGCAAAATACCGCTGGCTAATATGACCTCCTTTTACTGCTCAAACCATCACCCATATGCTGAAGCAGCTTCATTCCTTTAGGGAGTCTTGAAATGAATAGAATCTTTCATGTTATGCCTAGAATGTTTAACAGCTGTTCATATTCTGAGCAAGTTGAGATGGTGGACACAAGTAAGACATAACATTTCTTCCTCTTGCTTCTTTTTACCTTTCCATATAGTGATCATCTGTTTCATTGAAATTAGTTTGCTTTAGTGTAAACAAGGTCCACAAATACTGTCCGGGCCCGCTCCCCTGTATACATTGTCCATAGAGCATAGGCGGGGATGGCATCATGCTCCTTCTAGCAAGATCCTGGGCAAGAAAATGCATTCCAAATCTCACACAGTCGCTGCTGCAATAGACAGTCGTGTCTTCTCTCATGATTTTCCCTGCTCTGCGTTGCCCAGGAATCTTCCCAGAAGGACGGTGACATCATTCCCAGTGATGCCGAAGATTCGAAGATAGAGGTAAGCTATGTAAAAATCTAGAGATATAACACAAGATATGAGGCGAGCACAGATAATATAGTAGCCGCTAGCACAAAAGGTAAGGTAACAAACCCACAGTAATCAATTCAAATGTAAGTGCAGCGCTAAAACATAAGTGACAAATGCAATCATAAAGTGCTTATGTGAATAGAAGTGTTCATACAATATTCCAGTGAAATAAATCAAATAAAACGTCTCAGATCACATAGTAAGCATGTCCCTGAAGACGTGCATGTGCACGAAACACGTTGGGTGGAGACGGAGCGGTGGCCATTTTGGTATTTAACTCTTTGCTGTATCCACTTGGATTGCTATTAACTATTTACAATAAATACTACACTTTATTGCCATACCTTCGGCTCCTGTGGTGAGCTTCTCCCCCTAGGAGGATCCTTTGGTGGTTTTGCATAGCCCTGACCCTGGAGAAGTCCGGTCCCTATTTATGGCTTCCTGAGACCCCACACAAGGATCAGCATTAACACTATTATACAAGTACCGTTCTAGTGAGTGCACATCCATATAAGGTGGTGGATCCCCATGTTGGATTATGAGCACTCTTGAGCAGCCCAGCTAGTATTGCTGCACCTTGTATTTCCACGAACACCGGGCATTGCTTTGACCTGTAGTGCCACGGACTATGTATAATCACTAATATTGCTAAATAAGCACACATATATCACTTGGCACTTCTGTGACCTGCAGTGCCACGGACTATCCGCTATTTATATTCAGAGTTTTTTGTGATTCTATGTGATATGAGACGTTTTATTTGATTTACTTCATTGGAATATTGTATGAACACTTCTATTCACATAAGCACTTATGATTGCATTTGTCACTTATGCTTTAGCGCTGCACTGACATTTGACTATGTATAAATCTAATTTTTTTCCTTATAAGCATTATTTTAACCTACAATCAGCAGGCATTCTATACTGTGGAAGGGGGCTAAGTATGTGACTTTGCATTGATCACTGCAAGGCTCGCTTTAAAAGCCTGGCTATTGGTTTATTCGGAAGTGATACCAATTATATCAATTATACTTTAGATATTAAAGGATAAGTTCACCTTGTTTTTAGAGTGGAACATGTAACATGTAAAGCGCTGAGCAAACTGTTGGCACTATATAAGTCCTGTATAATAATAATAATAATGTAACATGTTCCCGATCCTGCAGCTGCTACCCTCTGCCCCCTCTCCCTGTGACAGAAGTACGGGGAGAAGTTCCCCATACTAGCTGTCAGCTTTCAAAAACAATGCGGTCATGCAGGGCTCCACCCACGCGGCTGCGTCATTCATTTACAGTCCTCTGTGAATGAATGGACTACAAGTGGCTGTCGGCCTGTAGGCCTCAATGAGCTATCACAGCGCTGTGAGCATTATGGTAGTTCAAGTCTTCCTGTCAGCATGTATCGGCCTGCCCATATGGGATGTGTGAACAAGCAGATACACTAACAGTGTGCAGGAGTCCTGCATGACACCGGCGATCTTCTGATCGCTGGTGCAATGCTTTACAGCCTCCTAACACAAAAAATAATAAACGCATATTTTTTTATCTGCAAAAAAAAACCGTGCATTTATTTTTATTTATTTTTTTGTGGAAAGGTGAACTTATCCTTTAAAGTGAATCTAAAGCCAAATTTGTTAATTTTGGAAAGAGATTGATGGGGTTAATAATCCTGTTAGGCTATTATTGCTGTCTGTGTCCCTACTGGAAATATTCACTCTCTATTTTTCCTGGAGATCATTGTCATGGGGATTAAAGTAAAAGAAAATGAAAATTTGAAAAATAGAGAGGAAATGTACTTCTAGGGATACTTGTAGCAGTGACCAGGGGTGGACTGACCATTTGAGCACTCGGGCACTGCCCGAGGGCCCGGGGTCAGTAGGGGACCCCATGAAATGCCCCTGGTACCTTTTTTATAGGCTTTTTTGAGTGTTGGTAAGGACACAGGGGCCCCATGATCCCCCATTGCCTGGGGGCCCCATGAGTTGTCAGTCCGCCACTGGCAGTGACAGCTGTCTAATAGGTAATTTCCTTGCTCAGTGTTAATGACTGGTATCAGACTGCACTATCATACTTTAATGTTGATTTAAAGAAATATAGACTTTTTACTTTCAAAAGTGAATGTTCACATAACTTAGAGAATAAGGTGAAGCTGCTTTCACTTTACTCATCCTATCATGTACATGTTTCTTATGTTCCTCGCACATCATTGGGTATTTAGAGTAAATACAACTTAAAGCAGGTAAAAACTGGGAATGTCCTCCTGCGCTCAATATGAATCAATCCCTATCCTAACAGCTGCTATCACTCTGCCTTAACCAATAAGTAATATAATACCACACACTAAAATAGTGAAGCGCTAAGAAAACCCTATATATACATGATACATACCATCAAAACTGTAATAATTACAGAATACCATCAATCTAAAAATAATATTAATATATCCGTGAGATATCTTAAATAAATAAATATATCATAAATAACCGTGACATAAATAACTCATAATAATATAAACCCGTGATTAAAAATATATAACAACATTTATATTACCTTGATTCTTCTTCAAATTAATCAGTGATATAAAATCAAAAACCGTGATTATAATATTCAATAATGCAAAAATGATATATATATCCGTGATAAATTGTGACAGACCTATAAATTGGAATTAATAAAACTGTGATTTTTAATCAAATTACGTGATTATTAATTAATGTGACGAACCATATATCAAAAAATTCAATAAAAAATAAATTATATATTAAATCCACCATTTGCTTGTGATAAATAAATACATAAAAAAAACACTGTGTCTAAAATCAGAAAAAAAGTCCATGCAATGTTGTGAAAACACACAGCGATCTTCACTTCTAGTGCTCAAAAAGGAATCCTCCAATGGCAGAAATGCCTGCTCACCTCCCCACCTTGACCCACACAGGGCCCCAAGGCTATAGCTCTCCTCAAAGGTAATCCTTTAATCCAGGCAGCTCAGCATGGGATCACAGGACTTCCACTCCACCTCCTCTTAAACGTCATATAGGACACAAACAGAATTTCCCATAGTGTAATACTGTTTAATAAGACACTCGATACAACATATTGTTCCCACTCACATGTATTTCTTTATACAAAGCACTTTCCACCTCTTTCCTTGGGTGTATTCACATACAGAGAGGGAAACCAATATGGCCGCTGCGTCCGGACATGCGTCCCCACGTGACCGGAAGTGACGTATATCTGAACTGGGAATGGCGTTCCGACGCGTTGCGTCACGTGCGTCGTGACTTCATCAGGGTGAACCTGATGACCCTGGCGGAGGTGAGCAGGCATTTCTGCCATTGGAGGATTCCTTTTTGAGCACTAGAAGTGAAGATCACTGTGTGTTTTCACAACATTGCATGGACTTTTTTTCTGATTTTAGACACAGTGTTTTTTTTATGTATTTATTTATCACAAGCAAATGGTGGATTTAATATATAATTTATTTTTTATTGAATTTTTTGATATATGGTTCGTCACATTAATTAATAATCACGTAATTTGATTAAAAATCACAGTTTTATTAATTCCAATTTATAGGTCTGTCACAATTTATCACAGATATATATATCATTTTTGCATTATTGAATATTATAATCACGGTTTTTGATTTTATATCACTGATTAATTTGAAGAAGAATCAAGGGAATATTAATTTTGTTATATATTTTTAATCACGGGTTTATAATATTATGAGTTATTTATGTCACGGTTATTTATGATATATTTATTTATTTAAGATATCTCACGGATATATTATTAATATTATTTTTAGATTGATGGTATTCTGTAATTATTACAGTTTTAATGGTATGTATCATGTATATATAGGGTTTTCTTAGCGCTTCACTATTTTAGTGTGTGGTATTATACAACTTAAAGCAAGCAGAGTTCCAGCCATTTTTGTGTTTATTACCTGGAGCTGCTGACTTTTAATAAATACACACTTACCTGTCCTAGGGCCCAGCGATGTGCTCACCCACGCAGTCCCTTCTCTCCTCCATGGTGCCGGCATCTCAGCTGTGGGCACTAGGATGTGATAGCTTGCGACTTCACAGCCTCGTGCCCTCTGCGCATACGCGAGTCGCGCTGCACCTCCTGATGGTCCGGCAGTCTTCTGGGACCTGTGAAAGTTTCTAGGAGACTGCGGGAGGAAGGAGGGGGCCTGAATTTCCGGTTCACTTCACCGCAGTGAACTGAGCCTGATGTGGGAGTGGGTACCTGTCAAAACCAGGTACCCGATCCCCTTGAAAAGGTGCCAAATATGGCAGTGGAGGGGGGGAGGAACCAAACAAGTGGAGCTTCCACTTTTGGGTGGAACTCCACTTTAATTTTAGTCACGTAGCCAAATAAATGTTTGCTATAGTAGGTGAACGCTCTCTACCCCTTTAGTATATGAGCCCAAGTGTATTCTGGTTTATATTCTTCTTACTAAGGTTTTTTCTTAAGGTGCTTACTGGTACGATGAGGCTTTGTGATCTTTGTCAATAACCTAGTCTTACTAGGTGAATAAGCCTTTTTTGTAGTTCACCAATGTATTAATTAACATGTTTTTAGAGATAGGAAGGCAAGAACTAGAGCAACGATCAAGGGCAAAAATGCTCCTATTGCCTAGAATAGTGTGTGGGCAATTGTTTGGATTTACCATAAACTGTGCAATTAACATTGTTGTTTTTTTTTTTCTAATCATGGTAAAACACCCTTTTGTGATATCTGTCATGTAAATTGTATTACAACACACAACTGTTAATTTGCAAGGAATGGAATCTTGGAATATTAGGTAGACTATTACGTAAGTGTAATGAATGAATGGTTATGAATAATTTGTAGTGTGTGAAGAAGAACTCAGCAAGGAGACCAAATTAATTACTGTCTTCATATATTACTGGCTGACTTTTCATGCCCGAGCCTTCGCAGTTCTTTATAATGCCTTTCTCTTGCCATTGTTTAGCACTGTAAAAATGTTGTACTGAAAGAGAGCTCTCCCGTGTTCTAGAAAAGTGCTGTGTTTCACTTTCTGAAATCACAAATTAAATCATTGCGTGTGCAAATGTCACATTCAAAAGCTGCAGCATCAAAGGTAGAAGTAAGGAAGTAGGAAAAAATGCAGAACCAGCTTGTGCTCATATTGTGGGATATTAACAGTTTCATCGTTGTAGTAAAGCAGATTTTAAAGAGCGTACAGTTGTTAAAATTGGGTGCTTAAAGCGTGTTTCTGGTTTCTATGATGACTACTTTTATACCTGCTGTAGATAAGATGAGCAAACCTTTATTATATTACAGCTTACCAGTTCTTAGATGTGATGGCTGTATTAGTTTAGCTTTTTGGCTTTTCTTCTTCTATTTCAATCTTGTGGTCTGTTGTTTTTCAGAAGCTCAAGCTCTCCCGCAGAAAGTATCAGTTTACATGAATGAGACAAACCACTTAAAATGATAACTTCAAACCTTTATCCCAAAAAGAAAAAAAAAACTGTTGCTGTAACTGTTTTAAAGTGTGAACTGGAGTTTGATTTCAGCTTGTTAGTGCATCTAAATCTGTTAATACATTTAAATAAGAACTCTGCGTTTTTTTCCCCCCATGCAGTAGCGCTGTATGCTGCTTGTTTTTATCTAGGGGTGAGGAGAGCCAAGATATACTCGTCTAATTCGCCAATATTTCCAGCGCAAGCCTGGTACCTGCTGTCCCTGACGTCACCACGTCCATAGGACTAGCTCCAGACGTGAGGACAGCAGGAACAGTCCACAACTGGGGGGGACGGAGAGCACTGTTTTTCAAAGGATTGAAGGAATGGGTGAGTATAGATTCTGTGTTCACCCCTAGACAAAAGCAGTTAACCCATGCTGAGTGGGCACAGACCCACTGCATAGGAGAACATTTTTTACCCAGAGTTCTACTTTAACACTACTCTCCCCCCAGACTGATAATGCTCCTGTCTACTGTGTCTCCTCTGCTCATCTCCAGAGTTGTTTCTCACTAATGCAGGAGGTGTGTTACTGGCACACCAGGTGAAAAACAGAAGGAAAAAGCCAAAGAAAAGAAAACTGATACAGCCACCACATCTAATGATTAGTAAGCTGCAATATAATACATTTTGGGGTTTAATACTGCTTTATTGTGGACATTGAACTCAGAAGTTATCAATTGCATTTTTACCACTGAATTTCTCAGGCAATGCATCAGCTGCCATGTATAGCATTATTGAAATTTAATTTGGTATTATATACTTGTTTGATGACTTTAATGTTCAAAAACTATGGGCTTATGGACATGAATGAACAAAACTTAAAGTGTTACTAAACTAATAACTGTAATATCAGTCTGTATATGCAGTAAAGCATACTTGTTATACTCACTGTGGAACCTAAGGGGTTAACCTGCTGCATTGTGTAAAAAGGCTGTTTGATCTAGTCTTCTCTGATCCTCCTCTTCTTCTACTGTCTCCAATCTATCTGCCGATTGTACAGAGCCCTAGGAGACACTCTGCTCATGCTCAGTTTGGTGTATATGGCTAGTGAGGGTTTTTTTTTGGTGGGGGGGGTGCATGTGATCGGCAGATGGCCAATCAACACTGTCCAGACAGAGGGTCAGGGGTCATAGGACAGTCAGAGGAGAATGAAAACTCCTCCTGCAAGCTGTAACCAGTGCTCAGTTGGACACTGTTAGAAGTCACAAGACTGCTCTAGCTGCTGATGAGAAAAGGTATTTAGCAGTTTTATATTTACTAAATAATTGCATTTCCATGTTCCAAGTACTGTGGGAGACCAGATATAGTGAATGCAGGGTCCTGGGTTTAGTAACACTTTAACAGACATATCAAAAAAACTTGCAACTGCAGTGCCTCTCATTGGCCACAGTTTGCAGAGATCCACCCCATGGTGCTCTGCAGCAGTTAGCCCCATCGCATGTGCTTTGGTGTTTTGAAAAAATAAACTACTATAGATTGTGACATGTTAGGAATGTATTAAAGAAAAAATTGTTTGCACTAATATGTATTTTTATATCCCCCACACGCCGGACAGCTGTCTTCCCTTATTATAACATTTGTATGAAGTTTTCTACCTTTTAAAAATGGGGAGAAATATAAAAAAAAGGTCACATGACCATCTCTATGATTTTGCGCTTCCGCTACAGTTGCATGTCTGACAGGAGTCAGATGGAACCAGCATATCACTACAGTAACAACCACTCAACAGCATTTGACATTTAGCAGAAACACTTCATTCACACATAAAAAGCAAAGCAACAACTTGCAGTTCACCCTTAACTGAAAATCCTGAGTTCGGGCAGGTAACATACTCTTTCATCCAGATGAAACTTGAACTATGGAAGTTTTGTGCACCGGATAGGAAATATCTGCTGTAGGTGAAGCCCAGGGGACAATCAATGAGACAATCAGTGGGTCCCGTGGGAGACTGGGCATCTGTAGACCAGAAATATGCCTGCAGCAATGTCCTTCAATGAAGATTTGTAGGCAAACAACGGGGAGAGGAGGGGGAGAAAATTACAGAGCATCACAGTTTTCCATCAAGCAACAGAAGCAGATGGGAGGATAAAAGGTAAGGGTGCTCACATGGAAGAAAAATATATTTGAAATATATTTTAAAAATGTTCTTCCCAAATATATTGACATATATTTGAAATACTACAGTTTTGGCCATATTCAATATATTTCACAATATATTTCAATAATAAAGATATATATATATATATATATATTGCATGTTGAGATGTGTTTTGTATATATTACACAATATATGAAAAATATTTTTTAGAATATATATTTTTAAAATATATTCTTCAGATTTTTTTTAACATATAAAAAAGTCATTTTAACATATATTTTTACATATTTGTATATGCATTCCAAAAATGTAGATTTGTATTTTTAAAGACATGCAGTATATTTGAAATGTATTTTTAAAAATATTTTTCATATATTTTGTAATAAGAACGCATTTCAATATACAGTGTGTGTATATATATATATATATATATATATATATATATATATATATTATTGAAATATATTTTGAAATGTATTGAATATGTCCAAAAGTGTAGTATTTCAAATATATATCAATATATTTGGGAAAAATATTTTTAAAATATATTTTTCTTCCATATGGGTGGTATTCTGCTTTAATGAAGTCTCACTGATAGGTGATGACGGTAGGTTCAGCAGAGTTCTGGCCTGGAAATGAAAAACAGCCCTGGCATAGGAAGCACACCAGCCACAATGTGTATATGGTACTAGGGTTCTTGAGCTCACTAGTGAAAGGATTGCCATCAATAATGCTTCAGTAAACAAGCAGGCCTACTTTTCTTTTAAAATAATTCTTATGAATATTTCCTTCTGTATTTGTTAGTGGTATCAAAAAGTTGGAGGATAAAGAGCTTGCTGTAGAGCGCATCTGATCACATCAAATCAATGATACATTATTCAGATCTAATAAGCAAACACCTTGACAGCAAAAGAGGTTTAACTCTAGTGATCTTCATTATACAGAAGTTTTCAAAGAGAAATAAACATTAAATCCTTTTGAAATTGTTTACTGCTAAAGAAGTTAGAAATCCATTATAATGAAAGGTGTTGTGTTAACTGTAAGCAGAGAGACACTGTACACTGAGCACAGTTCTAAAGTTCTAAAAATAACCCTTTCAATGACTTCATACAATTTAAATTTATTAAATCTATTTATACACACATTGTAATTACTTTTTCTGAAAGCATTCTCAATGTGTTTTCTATTAATTAAAGAGTGGACTGCTTTATGGCAAAAATAATGAAACAGAACTTCTACCGTTCAATAAGAGTCTCCCTTGTACACATATCATATCTTATCATGATTGATATTAATGCCCAACTCTAGGCATATAGCTAAATACACATATGCTGGGCTGCCCACTCCCTCAGCACTTTTAATTAATCACTGACAAAATAATAAAAAACCCACCTAATGCCCCTTTTACTCTCCTAAATCCACTGTCACGTGACATTTCAATCCCACCTCTTTTATCTTCTTTTTTTTACAGTAGGTAGGGTCCTACTTCAGATGTCCATGTCATTGCCTGCATGATAAGGACACTTTCTATCGGCAGTCCAGCGATTGTGTCCATGCAAGGGGACTGATTGGCATAGACACATATGCATCACTGAATTTCTGGTTGATGGCACCTGAAAAATATGAAGGTGAGGGACCTAGACAGGGGATCTTAGGTAAGTATAAAGAGCTCCACCCGGTAACAAAAAAAGGCTGGCCTGGATAGGTTAGTTTTGCCCTGAGATTAGCTTTAACCACTTGCCGCCTTCCCACTGTAATTATACTGTGAGGGGGGGACGGCACAAGCAGGCTAGATCGTGTACGTGTGCATCATCGGCCCCTCTTTTGACTGTTATCGGTAACTGGTAACCGGGTATCATGTGATTGCTATGAATGGTCACAGCGATCAAATGATAACAATGTAAACAACCTATCATGAATGGATTAGCATTTATGAACAGCTTGCTTACTGTTGTCATCTGTGATTGGCCCAAAGCAATCACTTGGTACCTGGCTGCTTGTACCTTGTGATTAGCTGTAGCCAATTACAGATCACAACCAGCTGTTTATGAATGGGAAACCTATTCATGAAAGGTAAAGCTATGACTTATACAGTGATTATCACTGTATAATCAATACAATAGCAGTGTAAAAAAAAAAAAATCCCTGATAACCCCCTCCCCCGCATAGTACAGTATAACTATGGTGACACTGAGCTACTCTGATGACAGGATTTTTAAAAAAATAATAACAAAAAAAGTTTAAAAGAATGTTTAAAAAATTTGAATTAAATGTATTTATTTTTTTTTAATACACTGCCATCAGTCAGTATCCCCGATCACCACCATACTAGTCATATGTTGACACTGTACTGCACTGGTGTCAGTATGTAAGAAAAAAAAAAGGTGAAAAAAACCCACATTTTATTTAATTTCTTCATTTTCCAAAAAATTGTGACAAAAAAATTACAACTTCAGTAAACTCACCATGCCTCTCTCTAATTACCTCAGACTATTTTCCAAAAAGTGGTGGTCATTGGGGGGGGGGTATTTGTTCTGTCCTGGAATTTTAGGGCGTCAAAAAATGAGGTAGACCATCAGTACAGCAGCATTGATTTTCATATATATATATATATATATATATATATATATACATATCCCATAGTTTGTGGACTCTATTATTTTCCTACTGACTAAATAATATACACTGATTTGAGTTATTTTCACCAAAGAAATGTAGAAGAATACATTTCGACCTAAATTTATGATGAACGACGGAAACAAAGAAAACAATTGTTTTTTCGACATTTTTGGTCTTTTCTCTTTTATTTAGCAAAAAAAAACCCCAGTGGGGATTAAAATACTGCCAAAAGAAAGCATTATTTGTGTGAAAGAAATGATACATTTTATATGCATACAGTGTTGCATGATCACGCAATTTTCATTCAAAGTGTGACAGTGCTGTAAAACTGAAAATTTCCCCGAGTAGGAAGGGAATGTAATGCCTGGTATTAAAGTAGCCAAACACTGAAATTTTCACTTAAACTGAATTTATGTAACTTTTTTAAAATATCACTAATGTTTGGGTGTCCTGTCAGTAAATTTTACTTTGGTAAGTTGTCAACACTGCTGGCTGGTCAATTTACAGTTCTTTGGTGGATAGCAGTAAATATATACAGTATGCATCGCTCAGCAAACTGTATTTAAATACACTCCAGAATTAAAAAAATATTGAACATAACTGTTGAGTTATATGAGATTTGATTGATGGGTTTACATCCACTTTAGAAGCATGTAGATGTAGCAATAGTGTGGATACTAGAGGTACTGCAGACAGACAATGTGTTCAATTAAAAAGACCTAAAAATAAAGATTTCATCCACAAGATACAGGGGTTGATTTACTAAAGGCAAATAGACTGTTCACTTTATAAGGGAACTTTCTCTTTGCTTAGTGAATGTGGTGAAAATTCACTTTGTAAAAAATACCTTCTCACGTGCAAGAAAAACATTTTAAAAAACATTATTTTTTATTGCAAATTATTGGCTTCAGAAGTATTTAGTTAATCAAACCCTGTGGCTCACCTTGACTTGGGTGTACATTTCTGTGGGGGGCAGGCCCAGACTGGGACAAACAATAGGCCTGGGCATTTTAGACTGAGCAGCCCATTTTTTTTTTAAAACCAAATTACAAATAATGGCAACTACCGTTTTCTTTATGTCTTTTAGTTATATTTATCATGCTTCAGTCATTGTAATTCAAGAATCATTTGGAATTATGTATAATAATTCAATATACAGAGGTAGGGGCAGAGAATTTCTGAAAAGCAGGAAGATCAATGAACTACAAGAGATCAAGCCATCTGCAGTGGTAAACAAGAATTGTAATCCAGTGTAGTCCATTCACTCACAGATCGCTGTGAATGAATGACTCTGCTGTGTGGGTTGAGCCCTGCACAGTTGCACTATTTGTATATTGTGACAGCGGGTGCAAGGAGAAGCCTTGTTCACTGTCACAGGGGAGGAATGGGGGGGGATTGGGTTTGGGAGACTAACTGGAGCGTTTGACACCCTAAATATGGGTATAAGGTTTAGCATGCTCCCAAAGGTGAACTTAGCCTTTAAATGCAGACTTTTCCTATTAGATTCTTTTTGATCTCAATATTTTCACATTTAGGCCCCTTTCACACGCGGACCAGTCAGGTTCTCCTGTTTGTTTTTCAGGCTGACCAAATCGGTCCACCCATTGCCCTCTATGGAGTGTTGAATGTCAACGGACATGTCCGTTGACACCTGCCAACATCCGATCCTATCTACTAAAAATAGATGGGTGGGGATCCGTTCCACATCTGTTTGGCAGATCGGAGGCCAATTGAATGGAAATGGACAGACAGTCGGTTTCCATCTTACCATCTATAGAGGAAAGCGGGCTGTATCCGCTCTGCATCAGCGGAGCAGACACAGACCTGTCATTCACCTGTTCAGAGGGGGATCAGTGGAGAGATCTTCACTGAGTAGGCTGATTCACTAGCAGACCCTGCCAGTATTAAAGGGGCCTTACTCTGTAAGTTTTATCAAAGCTTGCCAGTTGAACAAAAAGGTTAGTGGTAACTTGGCATTGTTACTATTTGCAATCAAAATTTGCTTGAAATTTCTGTGTGTATGGTCAGCATCAGACACAGTCACTAAAAAACAAAAAAAGAAGCTGTAAAAAGACACTTAAGCTATCTCTGTTATTTAGCTCCAACTAGCTTTTATACAGTTAGCGTAGGGCAGATTCACAAACAGAATTTTAGTAAATGCAAAAAGAAGGTCACTGGGTGTCAAAAGTGCCAATAGCGAATGTGTCAACTTTTAGTTGCTTATCTGGAGGGACATGTAGTGATACCTACATCAGCACATTTAAAAAGAGCAGCCACTATGTGGCCCCAGTAACGGGCATGTTGATCCATGAGTGATCCTCACCGTGCTTCCCCGGCACCACCTCCACAGATGGCCTGTTGGTTTAGTTCTCCACCAAGTTGTTGGCTTCCTCCTGTCCAAGGCGCTCCCCTCTCCTACCGATCTCTCCCACCACCCCCAGTCCCCCCCTTGTGTACATGTCCACTGCCTCCTCTTCCAAGTGAGCTCCTGTGGCCAGCTCCGAGGCTGTCCCAGAAGATACACAGGGCGACGAGGTAAGGAGCAGCCTGCCAGCCCTGACCCCCATCACCACTAGTGGCTTCTCGATGGCCTGCAACTCGCCCTCTGGAGCTCTCTTGTAAGGACATGTGGCCCCGGCCCACAGGGCAAATGTACTGCTTGCCCTGTGGCCAGTCCAGGCCTGGTGTGGGGTAAACCTTTATAAAAAATCAAATCTTGGGCCTCATGCACACTGGGAGTTTGTCCAGCTCCTCTGAGCGCCTTTTCTCCTGGCAGGAGAAAAGCAGCTTTAAAAAACATGCCTAAAGCCTCGTTTTGCAAACACCTTTAGGTGCATCAAGTTTATGGGCGTTCATTCCATCTATAGGTCATAATTATAATTAATTTTGGCCAATTAAATTCATGAACACTCAAGTAGTAAAAGCGTCTAGCATTTAGGCATGTTTAGACGCGTTTAGAGATGTTTAGGCACATCAAGCGTTTTTTCTGCTCAAACAATCATCTCCTGAATGTGTAATTGATTATTTTTTTTCTGCCTCTAAAAGCTCCTCTTCTGATACGTCTGTAATTGTTTGTGTGCATGACCAGCAAAGTCAGCGCCCTTAAATGTGACTTTTTTTATGCCCAGTGTGCATGAGGCCTTATGCAAATTATGTGCCAAAACATGCAGTACATATTCTAAAAGTATCAAATATACTCATTTATTCAGTGATACATAACCCAGTTGTAATAAACACTATGACATGAAAAGTTTTATCTCTTGTAAAGTTTCATTACGTAAAATATATCAAAGGCAAATCAGTCCTAGGACCCTTTGAAATAGTTATAAAAAAAAGAATTAGACAACCATAATAGTAGAAAATGGTAACTGCAAATGCAAAGACTCTGTGAATATTGTAGAATTTAAAAACAAGCTGTCAAATCAGCTACTGCTTTTGGTTTAGTAATATTAACCACTTCCCGTCCAGTCCATGTACATAAATGGCCAGACGGGAGCAGTGCAGGAGCGGGGTGTCGTTCATAAACGGCGCCCGCATTTACAGCCTGTGCCCGCATCCAACCCAATCCTACACACAGAAGGGGAATTGGATCCCCATCTGTCCCTTTTTGGTGGATTGGATGTCGGCGGGACACCTGTCCATTTATACCCACCGCTCCTTAGAGGTGAATGGAGTTTCCGATTGGGTTCGCCTGAAAAACGGGCAGGCGGAGCCGATCGGAACATCTGTGTGACAGAGCCCTAAAGCATGCTTGTTATACTCATTGTGGAACCTAAGGGGTTAATCTTCTGCGTTGTGTAAAAAGGATGTTTGATCCTGTCTTCTCTGATCCTACCCTTTTTCTACTGTCCCCCATCCATCTGCTGATAGAACAAAGCCTTGGAGGCAAGATGCACATGCTCAGTATGGTGTGTATTGCTAGATAATTTTTTTTTTCCTTGAGAGAGTGCATGTGATTGGTAGAGGGCCAATCAGCACTGTCCAGACAGAGGTCCGGGGGTTCTGCAGCGTCATTGAGCAATCAGGGGAGAATGAAAAGTTCTCCTATTAGCTTTAACCAGTGCTCTGCTGGACACTGATAGGAGTCATAAGACTGCTCTAATTGCTGATGGGAAAAGGTATTTAGCAGTTTATTTTTACTAAAATAATTGCATTTCCATGCTGTGTGTACTGTGGGAGACCAGATATAGTGGATGCAGGGTCCGAGGTTTAGTAACACTTTAAAGGGAAGGTCTCTGAAGGAACTACTTTCATTCTTTGCCAGGAAGCTAGTGTTTAGTAGAACAGTTCTACCCTCCCTGCCCCATCAGTAGCTATGTGTTGCTTTAGAAACAATGCAGCTGTCAAGACATATAGAGAGAAGACAGGATAGGACTGACAGGAGCCACATTGTTCTGTGCAATGATGGCCTCTGCTCTTATGTAAACATAGGAACATAATGACATACTAATGGGGGTTTGGAAAGTCTATGAACTCTGAGCTGTTCAGCCAGCAGTGCTGAAACCCAGGGGTCATAGTAAATATCAGGTTTTGCATTGTGCCTTTCACAGCAGCTTAGAGACTTCTTGGAAATGCCACAAGACTCACAGTTTTGCAAGTATGCATGCATGTCCTTTTATCTTGCAATTTTAGAGCGTCTGCATAAAAATGTGTCCTGCCATGAAATAGCTCATGTGGTAGAGTGGTGGAGGGAGGGTGGTGCTTTTATGATGGTTAGTTGGTGATAGTAACACATGGATCTATGGTGTATTTATCTAGCTTCATTTGCTACAATCTATACATTAAAATGTAGCTGTCTGGCATGCATATTACTGCTTGAGAACATGGTATCACAAAAGATTAAATGAGCTGTGAACAAACACTGTACACCCCCCTACCCCCCAGTCCCTTTTTTACTTACCTCCAGGGATGCTGAGCTGTCAGTGCCCCCGTAGCCAGTCCAGCTGTGTGAGGATTTGAAATCTCACCCTTCCACCTCTTCCCCTTGCAGCGCTTCCTGGATGGACTATATCATTTCTGATTGGTCAGCACTGTCACGGCGAATTTCTTTGGTCCATCCCAGAAGTGCTGTGTGGAAAAGTTGGAGGATCACTGGCCCAGATGTAGGGGCACTGACAGCTCAGCATCCCTACAATCAATTACAGCGGAGAGTAGAGGAGTGGGGAAGATGTGCGGTGGTTGGTCACAATTATAAGCGATCTGTAAAAGTGAACTAACCCTTTAAGTGGTATTCAAGTACAGGTATACAAGTACAAGTAGATCTAAATTGTGGTTGGATTAGTTTGCTAAAGCACTGCATATAATAAACAATTGCTATGTATGTCAATGTGTACAGTTTTCACCTTCTTCATCCTTCTTTTGCATCTCAGCACTGCTGATGTCTTTCAGCCTCTGCTGTTGATTCTTGTCAACATCCAATCACTCCAGTGGCAGCTGCATGTATATTTCCCAAGGCCAGTTTCCTAATAGTGTGGATCAATTCTGCGAAATGTATATTAGCACAGCCAATTGTAGCCTCCACCAGAAATGCATCTGACAATGCAAAAGAACAACTGGGAAACAGGGACAGAGTGTTGTCGTCTCAGAACAGGAAGAGCCTGAAGAAGGACCTATATGATAGTATCACTAGGTAATATTTTAATGAAAACTGCAGATTGTTATAGCTGGTAGTAGTTAGTCGCATTCAACATGACATGTTCTGTAATGTTGAAGATCCTTTGTAGCTCAATCAAGCCACTTCTTCAGGTTCATTGTATGTCATTAAGATACCCCATCTGAAGTACATTTCTGATGCTTATTAGAACTTAAAGTGTTAATAAACCCACAACAGTAAAATCGGTCTGTATATGAAATAAAACATGCTCGTTATACTCACTGTGGAACCTAAGAGGTTAATCTTCCGCATTGTCTAAAAAATCTGTTTGATCCTGTCTTCTCTGATCCTCCCCTTCTTCTACTGTCCCAATCCATCTGCTGATAGAACAGGGCCTTGAGGGCAAGCTGCACATGCTCAGTTTGGTGTGTATTGCTAGAGAGTTTTCTCTTTTTTGGGAGGGTGCATGTGATCAGCACAGGGTCAATCAGCGCTGTCCAGACAGAGAGTCAGTGGTTATGCAGCCTCATAGGACAATCGGGAGAATGAAAAATCCTCCCTCAAGCTTTAACCAGTGCTCTTTTGGACACTGATAGAAGTAACTGCTAATGAGAAAAGGTATTTAGCAGTTTATATTTCCTAAAATAATTGCATTTCCATGTTGTGTGTACTGGGGGAGACCAAATATAGTAAATGCAGGGTCCTGGGTTTAGTAACACTTTAAGATAAGTAAGAGACCAATCTAGACAGCTTTAGGTCATGAGAATCCAGCAGCCCAGGTTATGAACTGATATCTCCCTGTTATGTTCATGCATTTGGTGTCCCGTATGTACAGTATTAATGTGTTAATGTGGAGACCTGGAGATTGGTGGTTCATTGCTGACTGTAGAAATGCTACATGGATGAGAAGGTTCCCCTGAATATATTGGTGCTGGGATGGCCCCTGGTGGTTGGACAAACCTGAAGATTTTTACTGGCATGCAAACAATTTGCAT
This sequence comes from Staurois parvus, assembly GCF_062004578.1. Lineage (NCBI taxonomy): Eukaryota > Metazoa > Chordata > Amphibia > Anura > Ranidae > Staurois > Staurois parvus. The sequence continues at coordinate 2,253,158 of NW_028318029.1, read as the reverse complement.
TTGAACATAATAATACCACCTCCATTTACCTCCTGAAGAAGTGGACATATGTTCCACGAAATCCTTGGGGACTGCAGAAGCCCTGCCTTGATACTTCTTTGTTTCAACAGATACATGAAAGGCAATTATGTCTTGGCGTAACCTTTGAACAAGTGCTTGTAGTTGTACTTTAGGCCAGGTTTTGTTGGACGCAATCTATGTAGATGTAACAACAATTGGATGATGAATATTTTATATGTTTTACAATATGATTATTTGGGTACCATGAAAAGTCCCTTTACAGTTTTTTTTTTTGTACTGTGCTTATATCAAGTTTTGGATGCAGGTACTAGTGACCTGATACCGTCAGCACTAAAGCTTTCTATTTATCCGTATTATTTATTATGTTTTGTGCTGAAAAAATACATTTTTTTTTTTGGGTGGCTGGTGATGATGTAACTCCCCCATATGTACACTGGAGTTAACATTATCCCCCACCCTGCTCCATTCTCAGCATTTTACAGATGCAGAGGGTGTACATTGATGACCTGAGAACCCTGTTTGCTTACCTATCTGCAATATGATAGAGGCAATCCCAAACACACCCATTGCCTTGATGTCTGCCTTATAGAATAAGCTGATGTAGGAGATTTTTATAGCCTCCAATCAAATTCAGACTTGCTGAAAGTTTATTTCTAACTGGTAATACATGAACTGGAGAGAGATTTTACATAGCACAGGATATTTAGATAGGGTGAGTGAACATGATTGCTGGATAGCATTAGCAGTACATTGACCGGTTTCACTTTTTGCCTGGAATTGCTTTTTAATGCATTTTCATTGATTTTGTCTGATTAATAACCTCCTATTTGGATATCCTAGAGACAGTAGTCGGGGTGGAAAGAGATCTTATGGTGGCCATTTAGGACTCTCTCTTTTTGTTATTTTGTTCTGACCAAAACATGTACGACAACAAAATATCTAATTTTGAAATCAGTTTAGCATAGTCTTATGTTTAGCACTGGCTTATTTACAAATCCTCTACAAGGTGTAGTAAACTATAACAGCTGGATTTCAATAACAGTAGTTTATTCCACTTCGTACGCTGCCCGGATGGGCTCAATTCACTAACAACTAAAGCAGTCCCATGCAAAAATATTTTTATGTTGTTTATGCATTATAGATAAATGTACATCTTCAGTTGCCATAAATCTTAACCAATGTGTGTGCCATACCATAACCAGTCATGCTAAGAATGCTGATTTCCATTTCAAAATAAAATAGCAGCACATGTTTAATCTGCAGAAAGCGGATCAATAGCATTGCATTGTCAGTAGATTACTTTTTCTTCTTATTGACAATGTGGTTTATCTCTACGTTTTCTGCTGCCATCCAATTATTCCTGATAGGTTTATTGCTATTGCATTTTCTCCCAGAAGCCTGCTTGGACAACCTGGAAGAGATTTAAATAAATAATGAGATGGGGACGTTTATTTTCAAAGCATCTGTCGTTTCATTTAACACAATGAAAGTAAGTGTGTTGCATATTACTACCCTCTACATTTATTAATTTGGTGCATTTTTACACTCCTTATTCAAAAAGGCAGAATTTTTTATGTCATTGGGATACAGTGTTTTTGAGTTCAGCTTCTCCCTGCAGTTTTTGTGAAGTCAGCATATATATAGTAGTTGCATAGCAAAATTAAAAGGTTCCTTTGTGGTACCTACCCTAGAAGGTTTTTTACTAGAATTTGACAAAGGTGCAATGAGACAAATATGGTACAACAAATATTCAAACATATTTCCTATGCACAGTACAGGTATATCCGCAACCTATGGGGTTGATCGGCTAAAGGCAAATAGACTGTGCACTTTGCAATGGAAAGTTGCACTCTGTAAGAGCAGTTGCTCTGGAGCTTAGTAAATGAGCAGACACTCTGCTAACTTCCATCATCCAATCATGTGCAGGCAAAAATGCATTTTTTTTTTTTTTACTTTTCCTTGCCTGTGATTTGGGTATTCTTTGCAATTTGAAGCTTTACCTCATTTACTAAGCTCCGGAGCACCTTGCAGAGTGCAGTCTATTTGCCTTTAGTAAATCAACCCCTGTGTGTCAGACAGTGTAATTGGCATCCTTGGTACTATGAAGATAGGATTTCATTTTAGAATTAGCAAGAGTATATTATGCTAAAGCTTTTTAAAAGAGTCCTGATGCAGAAAAGGACCTGATGGAAAAGAGATGCAGCAAGGACCTGTTTATCACTTAAAACACAGCACATTTACTTATATCAGCAAGTATGACCTCTTCCTTGGACATGTAATATGAATAAAAATAAAAATGTAAGTGTTTATACAGTATGCATATACGTATACTGTTTTTATATATATATATATATATATATATATATATATATATACACACGATATTGCCAAAAGTATTGGGACACCCCTCCAAACCATTGGATTCAGGTGTAACAATCACCTCCATGGCCACAGGTGTATAAAATCAACTTCTACAAACATTTGTGAAAGAATGGGTCGCTCTCAGGAGCTCAGTGAATTCAAGCCCTGATAGGTGGCCACCTGTGCAATAAGTCCATCTGTGAAATGTCCTTGCTACTAAATATTCCACAGTCAACTGTTAGTGGTATTATAACAAAGTGGAAGCAGATGGAACAACAGCAACTCAGCCATGAAGTGGTAGGCCACGTAAAATGACAGAGTGTGGTCAGCACATGCTGTAGCGCACAGTGTGCAGAATTTGCCAACTGTCTGCAGAGTCAATAACTAAAGACCTCCAAACTTCATGTGGGCTTCAGATTAACACAATAATGCATAGAGAGCTTCATAGAATGGGTTTCCATGGCCGAGCAGCTGCATCCAAGCCTTACATTACCAAGTGCAATGCAAAACGTTGGATGCAGTGGTGTAAAGCACACCGCCACTGGACTCTAGAACAGTGGAGACATGTTTTCTAGAGTGACGAATCACACTTCTTGGTCTGGCAATCTGACGTGTCTGGGTTCAGTGGTTGCCAAGAGAATGGTAACTGCCTGACTGCACTGTGCCAAGTGTAAAGTTTGGTGGAGGGGGGATTATAGTGTGGGGTTGTTTTTCAGGGGTTTGGCTTGGCCCCTTAGTTCCAGTGAAGCGGACACTTAAGGTGTCAGCATATCCAGACATTTTGGACAATTTCTTTGTGGGAACAGTTGGGGATGGCCCCTTCCTGTTCCAACATGACTGTGCACCAGTGCACAAAGCAAGGTCCATAAAGACATGGACGAGTGCATTTTGGGTGGAGGAACTTGACTGGCCTGCATAGGGTCCGGACCTCAAACCAAAACCCAATAGAACACCTCAACCCAATAGAACTCAATATTGCACCCTACGGACTAAGACTGGGATGCCATTAAAGTTCATGTGTGTGTACAGGCAGGCGTCCCAATTCTTTTGGCAATATAGTGTGTGTGTGTATATATATATATATATATATATATATATAGATATAGATATATATACACACATGTGTGTGTGTGTATATATATATATATATATATATATATATATATATATATATATATACTGCTAAAAAAATTACAGGAACACTTTTTAATCAGAGTATAGCATCAAGTCAATTAAACTCCTGGGATATTGATCTGGTCAGTTAAGTATCAGAGGGGGTTGTTAATCAGTTTCAGCTGCTTTGGTGTTAATGAATTAACAACAGGTGCACTAGATGGGCAACAGTGAGATGACCCCCAAAACAGGAATGGTTTTAGAGGTGGAGGCCACTGACATTTTTTCCCTACTTATCTTTTCTGACTGTTTTTCACTAGTTTTGCATTTGGCTACAGTCAGTGTCACTACTGGTAGTATGAGGCGATACCTGGACCCTACAGAGGTTGCACAGGCAGTCCCACTCCTCCAGGAAGGCACATCAATACGTGCCATTGCCAGAAGGATTGCTGTGTCTCCCAGCACAGTCTCAAGAGCATGGAGGAGATTCCAAGAGACAGGAAGTACCTCTAGGAGAGCTGGACAGGGCCGCAGAAGGTCCATAACCCATCAGCAGGACCAGTATCGGCTCCTTTGTGCAAGGAGGAACAGAATGAGCACTGCCAGAGCCCTACAAAATGACCTCCAGGAGGCCACTGGTGTGAATGTCTCTGACCAAACAATTAGAAACAGTCTTCATGAGGGTGGCCTGAGGGCCCTACATCCTCTAGTGTGCCCTGTGCTCACAGCCTGGCACAATAGAACTCGATTTTCATTTGCCATTGAACACCAGAATCGGCAGGTCTGCCACTGGCGCCCTGTGCTTTTCACAGATGAGAGCAGGTTCACCCTGAGCACATGTGACAGACATGAAAGGGTCTGGAGAAGCCGTGGAGAACATTATACTGCCTGTAACATCGTTCAGCATGACTGTTTTGGTGGTGGGTCAGTGATGGTCTGAGGAGGCATATCTATGGAGGGACGCACAGACCTCTACAGGCTAGACAATGGCACCCTGACTGCCATTAGGCATTGAAATGAAATCCTTGGGCCCATTGTCCATTATCCTTGCCCATTGTCCTTAGGCCCCCATTCTCATCTGACCTAAATCCAATAGAACACCTCTGGGATATCATGTTTCAGTCCATCCGACGCCGCCAGGTTGCACCTCAGACTGTCCAGGAGCTCAGTGATGCCCTGGTCCAGATTTGGGAGGAAAAACCCCAGGACACCATCTGTCCTCTCATTAGGAGCATGCCCTTATTTTATCAGGCATGCATACAAGCACATGGGGGCCATACAAACTACTGAGTACCATTATGAGTTGCTGTAATTAAATTTCAGCAAAATGGACTAGTCTGCTTCATCATTTTTTCACTTTGATTTTCGGGGTGTCATTGAATTCAGTCCTCTGTAGGTCGATATTTTTCATCTCCATCAAACGATGGGGAAGCCTCACATTCCTAACACATTACCCAATCCATATCAGTATAGATATCCAGCATGATATTTTTCTCCATTGAGATCTGATGTGTTTTCAAAGTGTTCCTTTAATTTTTTTTGGAGCAGTGTATATTAGCTTATAGGGCAATATCATAGACACAGAACACACACAAGCATGCATGCATCCAGCTTATCCTGTACTTCTAGACTAGATGCTTGTCTTATGTCCTAGAAACCAACCATACTTTCTAATGTGTATAGTTGTGGCCTATTTCTGTCTATGAAATATAAGACACAACACACATGTAAATCTGAAACCATGGGGGCTATGTATGAAGAATGCTGTGCTTTTTGCTGTCGCTTTAAAGTAACTTTCCTTCTATTTTATTCTTTATTTATTAAAGTGTAACTCCGCTTTCATAAGAAATAAAATAGCGTATATGCAGTAGTTGCATAGCAAAACTAAAATGGTTCCTTTATGGTACCTACCCTAGAAGGTTTTTTACTAGAATTTGGCAAAGGTGCAATGAGACAAATATGGTACAACAAATAAGACTTGGTGCAAACATATTTCCTATGCACAGTACAGCTTTATCCGCAATATCACTTTAAAGTAACTTTCCTTCTATTTTATTCTGTATTTATTAAAGTGTAACTCCACTTTCATGAGAAATAAAATAATATAGCATACACAATTGTGACTCAAGTCATATTGTAATTGAATGTGATTAAAAATTACCTTTCCTTTGCAATCCGCAGCACTGTAAATTTCTGTAACAATATGGCTACCTGGAGGTGTATGTATAGAGACGGTGTACAGAACACCCCCTGAAAATGTCCTGCTTAAGTGAGTGATTACTGATTTTCCCAGAAGTCTGCACTAAGATACAAGTCAGATTTTTGGCATCCCCTGCAACAAAAATGTAATTTTTGGTGAAATGAGCCCAAAGGGAAATCACGTTTAAAGGGATGCAGACTCACTAGAGCCCTGCAGGTGCAGCGCCTGACTGTTAATAATAAAACCACTCCTTTACAGATTCAATCTGCACATGGACACAGACAAACAAACAGCTATTTCTTCAGAGTAACGAAAGGCAGGAATCTGCAACAACGATTGTTAAAATCTTTGCAATGTACATAGATCACCCAGAGGGGAAAATTTTGTTTTTTCAACAAAAGTGGAGCTAGACTTTAAGCAAATAGGGTTCTAAAGGTGCTGATCTGAAGTACTATATTTATTAAGTGACAAGCAATAGTTAATGTAACTCCAAACGTCAAAGCAGAAGTGACAAACTATCATTAGAAAGTGGTAAATCTATTCCTAACAAGAAAGTAAAGAACAGGCATGGAGAAGTGGAACTGTGAGAACTATTACTGTTCTGCCTGCTAATACTCTATAATTTGGCCTAAAATGACTAGGCACACAAACAGGGTGTCTGCAGGATAAAGACATACCGGAATACAGTGGAATTATAATCATCCTATGGCATAAGAGTCAAAACTCCTTTTCATTTGTGTGCTTTGCTTTTTCACAGTTTCAAGTTCTCATTTACTTCATCTTGTGAATAGTGTATAGGCAAATTGAACAGATTCAGTTTTGTCTCTAGTTACTAGAGTTCCTAGCTAGGCACACTCTGCTCCCTTAGACCTCATATACATGGATGTTTGGCAGCTCCCTTGTCTGAGGCACAAAATCCTTGAAGATTTCCAGCACCTGGGGAGCCGCATGTGCTGCAGACATTTGCCAATACAGGTGTTTGGTTGTACGTGGCTGTGCTTGGGTAAATGCCAATGGCTTCTGAGACGGTGTTTACCTGTGAATGTGTTTCTGTAATGCTTGGGTAAATGCCAATGGCTTCTGAGACGGTGTTTACCTGTGAATGCGTTTCTCAAATGCTTGGGTAAATTCCAGTGGCTTCTGAAATGGTGTTTACCTTCGAATGCGCTTCTCCAAAAATGCGGGGTGACAAATGCAGGGATAAGTGCAGTACCCACTTGTGCTGGTAAATGTAACAGCCATCAGTATTTACCAGAGTATGACCACATATAGCCATTCACTTGTATTGTTGGCTGTATGTGCCACATGTGACTCCCTGGACAATAAGGGGGACATTTACTAAAACTGATGCAGCTGTGCATAATAATAAATCAGCTTCCAGGTTTAACTGTCAAAGATTAAATGAACAAGCTGAAGTTGGTAGCCTATTGGCTACTATGCACAGCTGCACCAGATTCAGAGTGTTTTAGTAAATCTCCTTCTAAGTGTCTGTGTGAATAAGGCCTTTTGCTGCTCAGTTTAGTTTGATTTTTTACCACAAAAGGAAGGACTTTGGGAAGTCAATGTCTGCTTATACTTCTAAAGCCCGTAAAAACATCCTTGTATTACACGTATCTGAAGTAAAACTATGTTGGATTCAACTTCTGTGCCATATTGAAGAGTTAGGCTGCCTGTGGATTCTGCCAAGTCAACAAGTGGCCATACTGTCCACACAGACCCAGGTTAAGAAGGTATGTCATTGCATATATCAGCATTTGAAACAAAACAGATTACCTGGAGAGAACTAGAAGTGTATACTGATGAGTTCAGTGAGTTGGAAGTCAAAAGCCGGTACAGCTATGGCCAGATATATTACCTGTAATGAAATTCATCCCACATCCTGCTGATTGCTCTTTAGTGTAGAAATCTTCTTCTTAGTGATTTCAGGTCATCTTCACAGTGCGGAACTTCTGGTGTTGCATGGGTTAGCTTCAGGTTCAACATTGAAGAAGTTCCGAAGGCAACCCACCCCTTTGTGTCCTCGCCTCCATTCATGAAAGTCCTTGCATTGTCTTCACTGAATGTAACGCATTCTGTGAATAAGAAATGGATGGATGAATGACAGTATCCTCTCCCCCAGTCACAGAACATGTTGCAATCAGTAAAAAACTATTCCATTTTTATAGATGGAGGAGAGGCCACAAAAGGGGAAAGTGGATGTACCACAGCATTAGTGCACAGGAAGTTAACCAATACAGCACCATTGCTGTGAAGAGGACCTGTCATCACTGGAGAGAAGACTTCTACACAAAGGAACAATCAGCACAACGTTGTATAAACGTTGGATAAACTTCTTCTAAACTTCAGCTCAAACATTTCTAGGTGACCTAATATATAATACATTTTTAATAGAATATTTTAATATTGTGCAAAGTATACTTGTTTAAGCATTGCGAGCAGCCATGTTGTACTTGAAGCAATCCCCAGGTAATCAATTCATTAGGAGCCACTGTCCAGTCCACATTGGAGTATGAAGCTGTAGCTTCTAATGAAGTGATGGCGGGAAGGCAATGGCCATTTTAATTGCGTGTGCTATATACGTAGTTACACTTTAAATTCTATATGGTCTAATTGTATTTTACCATTAAGGAGAAAGACCTTTTGTATGGCCTGTATGTTTCTCCGTAGAGGAGCTCTGTGTTGGAATACGCACTGTAAATGCCAAGTGTAAAACACACGTCTATGAGCAGATCACGTCAGACAAGTAATTTTATGCTGCCATGATGTATGACTTGTGTAATATTCCTTACCCTATAGAGACAGAGGGATAATAAAAGATAGAGCTGACTTTGCACATTTACCTTGCTAAAATGATTCTCTGAGGAATCCCTAAATGTTCCTTCGCTTAATTTTCAACACCAGTGGTTTTTATAGTCTTCTAAATGTATGGATTACTAAACTGTACTAAGGTTTGATGGGCAAACTTGTGAATGTAAAATGGAGAATTCAAAGCCTTTTTTATGGAGCAGGTTTATGCCATCTATAGTATACTGCCAAGAGTACATATGCATTCAATGTTTAAAGTGTAACTATACCAAAAATGTATTTTTATGCACTGCTCAAAAAAATTAAAGGAACACTTTGAAAACACATCAGATCTCAATGGGGAAAAATATCATCCTGGATATCTATACTGATATGGACTGGGTAATGTGTTGTAATGGATGCCCCATTGTTTGAATCATTTTCAGTTCCATCAAAGACACCCCGAAAATCAAAGTGAAAAAATGATGCAGCAGGCTAGTCCGTTTTGCTGAAATTTCATTGCAGCAATTCAAAATGGTACTCAGTAGTTTGTATGGCCCCCATGTGCTTGTATGCATGCCTTACAACATCAGGGCATGCTCCTAATGAGACGATGGATGGTGTCCTGGGGTATTTCCTCCCAGATCTGGACCAGGGCATCACTGAGCACCTGGGCAGTCTGAGGTGCAACCTGGCGGCTTCATATGGAGCAAAACATGATATCCCACAGGCATTCTATTGGATTTAGGTCAGTTGAGCTTGGGGGCCATTTAGTGGTATCAATTCCTTCATTCTCCAGGACCTGCCTGCATATTCTTGGCACATGAGGCCGGGCATTGTCAAGCACCAGAAGGAACCCAGGAGCCATTACACCAGAGTAGAGTCTGACAATGGGCCCAAGGATTTCATTGCAATGCCTAATGGCAGTCAGGGTACAATTGTCTAGCCTGTAGAGGTCTACGCGTCTCTCCATAGATATGCCTCCCAAGACCATCACTGATCCACCACAGTCATGCTGAACGATGTTACAGGCAGCATAACGTTCTGAACATGTGCTCAGGGTGAACCTGCTCTCATCTGTGAAAAGCACAGGGTGCCAATGGCAGACCTGCCAATTTTGGTGTTCAATGGCAAATGCCGATTGAGCTCTATGGTGCTGGGCAGTGAGCACAGGGCCCACTAGAGGATGTCAGGCCCTCAGGGCACCCTCATGAAGACTGTTTCTGATTGTTTGGTCAGAGACATTCACACCAGTGGCCTGCTGGAGGACATTTTGTAAGGCTCTGGCAGTGCTCATCTTGTTCTTGTTCCTCCTTGCACAAAGGAGCAGACACCGGTCCTGCTGATGGGTTAAGGACCTTCTACAGCCCTGTTCAGCTCTCCTAGAGTAACTTCCTGTCTCTTGGAATCTCCTCCATGCTCTTGAGACTGTGTTGGGAGACACAGCAAACCTTCTGGCACTGGCATGTATTGATGTGCCATCCTGGAGGAGTGGGACTGTCTGTGCAACCTCTGTAGGGTTCAGGTATTGCCTCATGCTTCCAGTAGTGACACTGACCCTAGCCAAATGCAAAACTAGTGAAAAAAAGTCAGAAAAGATCAGTAGGGAAAAAAATGTCAGTGGCCTCCACCTCTAAAACCATTCCTGTTTTGGAGGTCGTCTCATTGTTACCCATCTTGTGCACCTCTAGTTAAATTCATTAATACCAAAGCAGCTGAAACTGAACCCCCTCTGCTACTTAACAGACCAGATTAATATCCCAGGAGTTTAATTGACTTGATGCTATACTCTGATTAAAAAGTGTTCCTTTAATTTTTTTGAGCAGTGTAGTTTTGAATAGAGTGGGAAAGGGTTAGAATCCCTAGCAGTTTTAACTTCTCCCAATGGCCCTGGTAGAGAAATGTTCTGCTAACTTTCTCTTTTGTTTTGGGGACAACCTTCTGCAACAGAGAAACCAACAGTAAAAAAAATATGATAGGAGACCTACTGAGGGCCCGTACACACTGCCATTAGTGTGTTAGTTTTGACTGCAGTAAGTCATGGTTAGGGGCACTGAGGTGCACATTTCCGTGCATCACACAGTCCCCTTTATTGTCAGCTCTATTTGATATGTATTGCGTTGCTGTGCAATGACAAACGGTGTCTACCTGTGATAAAATGCAGCATGTCTGCATTTTATCGCAGCTCACTGGACCACACCTCCAGGCTTCACTGCAGTGCGAAAAGGACATACAGAAAACAATTGTTTTCTGGATGCCCTATCAGTGACTGGCACTTTTCCAGTGTAAAAGAATGCCAGTTACCACACTATGTGTGAATGAGCCCTTAAAGAAGAACTATCATTACTTTTTTTTTTTACATTGTTCTGCCACCCATGGGACAAAGTACATGTACTACTCTGTCCCATGTAGCTAGGTACTTCCTAAACACATAACAGTTTGTTTTTCTTGCTTGGCTGGCAGGATAATAGTTTCCCCCAGCCACACAAGTGAGATGGATGGAGGAATCCTCTCTTCTGTGCTATTGAATTCTATAGGGGAAATCCTCTGCTGTAAAAATACACTGATCAGCACTGCAGTGGCTGATCGAATGAAAGTTTTTCAGTAGTCCTGTTTGACAAAAGTCAGTCTACTGATCGACTTCTGTCAGACAGCAAGGGCCATTTACAGATCAAAATTCAGCCAGTCCTTGCTGAACCGGCTGAAGTTCAATCCGTGTGTAGCCAGCTTAAATCTAATTATGAGGTCCGATCTGCCCTCCTGCCTCTTGCCAAATCTGAAAACAGCTAGCAAGGATAAGGACTCATCAAGATGGCAGCTTGACTCAGTTCTGTGCACTTTCCCAAGACAAGAGGAAAGCAGAGAGACAAGTATGTGAACAGATCCCCCCTCTCCCTTCTCATTCCTCTTGTCTCAGGAAAGTGCTCAAAGGTGAGTCAAGCTGCAGTTAGGATGGGTCCATCTCTTTCCTAGCTGTCGTCGTATTTGCCATGGGGTGAGGAGGGGGGGCAGAACAGTGTAAAAAATGTATACAATAGCTCTTTAACTAATAAAAAAAATAAATAAACAGTAAGTGATGGTAAAAATTTATAACAGAGCCATGAATATCAGTAGAAACAGACAAGGGTTCTAATCCTTTCCCATTTAATCCAAAACCAAAAAAAAACATTTTGTGCATAGATAAACTTTCGTTCAGAAATTATTTTTAAATAGTCACTTGCAAGAGAACTTGTCTGGGGTATAATGCCTGCTATATAACTGCTGTGTGAAGTGTCAAGGAAAAGTTGGCATCCTGCGTCTCCTTTATTGTCCAAGCACAGGCTTGGGAGGGTCCTAGGTGAGTCTATATTGCTCAGATGCAGTACAGTTTGCACAGAGGGTGGTCTCCAGTGCTAAGCACCTTGCTGTGCTGTCTGGCAGGGATACCTGAATCATAAGATTGGTAAAACAGAATTAAAAATACTTTAGTGGCTAAAATTGTTCACTTGCATAAATAGACTTTTGTTCAGAAATTATTTTCAAATAGTCACTTCAAGAGAACTTGACTGGGGTATAATTCCTGCTATATAACTGCTGTGGGGTGTGACAAGGAAAAGTTGGCATCCTGCGTCTCCTTTATTGTCCAAGCACAGGCTTGGGAGGGTCCTAGGTCCTAGATGTACTTTAACTATTCATTTAGCCATATAGCTTTAATGTATATATAAACCCAGTCACTAAAACCTCATGTATTCTTTGACATGTTATTGTAATTTTAAAGGTCATTTAAATCTACTGTTTTCATTAAAGCAATACTTTCTGATCCTGCCATGAAAGTCTTTGTTCAGGCTCTTAATGTTCTAGGGTGACAATGCTCTGCCACTGTCAACCCATTACTCTTGTGTATTGTTAGCTTGTCACATGCACTTCCAATAAGACTGAGCAGCCGCGTCAGCGCTAATTGCCCAGGCATGGTCCACTGTTGTTGTCATGAAGATTTCTCTGAGCACTGACCTATAGCTGCCATTGGAGCGCATGCATGATACAGAAGGTGGCAGCAAAGAGGTTGGAAGAGATAAGCAGCATTGAGATGCAACAAAGGATGAAAGTAAACTATGGCAATTTTATATTTCCACAGTGCTTTTATCAAACGAAATGTCATCCAGTTAGGGTTTACATCTACTTTACTATTATGACTCATTCTCAAAGTTGAATAAACAGGTCAAAGAAGCACAGCTTCATTTGTGGTATTATAAGTTACTGATAATTCAGTGTGCTAAATGTGTATGGAAATACAACCATCTGTCCACCTACGTACAGTGTATTGCAGTGCTGACCTGGCTGACGTGTGCACGACAGCTTTATCTTTAACACATGCTAACACGTCAGAGTAGCTCCGTTACCCTCTGCAAGAGTAAATTTTGTCTTTTTTTGCTATAAAACCATTGATCAGGATTATGAGCACTTGATTTTGATGAATCAGGTTGTCTTATATCTGGAAAGTCCTGTCAAATTGTTCAAAAAAGGACTTCAACAAAAAATAACATGAGACAAATGAATGGTTCTTTATAAGATAAAATAATAAAACTAGCTTGTGCTGCAATATTCAGCTTCAATCCAGGGATTTCATTGGAGGTAACTTTTTCTGTCACTTTATGTCCTCAGTCTTATGGACAGGATAATTCAACTTCTTCTGAGCGCAAGTTGTCCTGAACACTCCCAAACCATGTGACGACAGTGAAAGAAGAAGCAGTAGCTCATCTCAATATCACTCTGCTTTCCTGTCCTATCAGCATGCTTCTTGTCAGCACATGAACTGATTGGCTTTTTCCTCTCACACTCCATCCCTGCTGTACAGAGGCTGCAAGAGGTGTCATTTTCTGGAGTCAAGCTTGGAGTCCAGTAGTTATAACAGTAGAGGGGCTCCCACTGACCAACAGGATAGATATACAAACAGGTCACCCTAGCGGATGACGCGGGCTCACCCGAGGTGCTGGGTCTAAGTACTAACTGGTCCTCACCAGAGCTGCTAATGGTGGAGATGGGTATTCCTCCATATTAGTTCTAGGTCTCGGTCCTTATGTTTGCCCCTCCAAGAGGTGAGCAAGCTGGGCTCCAGTTGCAGGTATAGCAGGTAGGGATCAAGCAGAAGTAAACAAACCAAAGGTTGATAAATGTCAGTTCACATACAGTATCTCCCAAAAGTGAGTACACCCCTCACATTTTGGTAAATATTTTATTCTATCTTTTCATGTGACAACACTGAAGAAATTACACTGAGTGTACAGTTTGTATAACAGTGTAAATTTGCTGTCCCCTCAAAATAATTCAACACACAGCCATTAATGTCTAAACCGCTGGCAACAAAAGTGAGTACACCCCTAAGTGACAATGTCCAAATTGGGCCCAAATTGTCATCCAATCCATTCCAATCCAATCCAATCCACATGACATGTGAAATAACATTGCTTCCTATGGTGCCTGTTCACATATGTCCAGTGCACTGGCAGTGCGGATTCATTGTGGATTGAAAAAGAGTCATGTCCGTATTCTGAGCAGTGTGGTGCGGATTACAGGCTATTGACTTCTCTGGGAACTGTTTCTAAACCGCACGTCATTAGTTTTGAACTGGATGAAATCCTGACTTGAACCTGATCTAAACCTGTCATGAATCTGATGTAAACCTGACCCAAACCGTTGAACAAATACTGTGTCAATTAGCTGTAAAATCTGAGCTTCAATCTGCACCGCATATGTGTGAATCCACACGAGTGGTAGCGAAGATACGGATGGCAGTAGGAGTGGAGTGACATGAGCAAGATGTTGGCTGGAGAGAGCACAATAATCTGGCAAACAGTGCATAGGCATGGCTTAAATAGAAATTTTGAGTTCTTGGTTAATGAAGAACCGGTACAAGGCAGGATTATCTAACAAAACAGACAAGGAGCTCTACAGCATTTATGTTGGCTCAGCAAGAAGAGTTGCTGTCAGCTACAGCAGAAGTCCCAGGTTCAGATCAGACCTAACACCAGGTCAAATCCTGATACTTACACGACTTGCATTTAAATCAGGGCTTAAAATTTCAAGTCCTGAGCAACTAGCCAGGCCTTAAGAGTTACTCGCCATCAGTTGCCCCACCCAACCCTTACCCTGCTACACCTCTAATTCCGCCCCTAAGCACGCCCTCGTAAATTATTTCATGAAATTACACTGTTAAATGTTACCCACATTACATCAGGGTCCCCAGAGTCCCCCCACATTACATTAGGGCCTCCAATGTCCACCTAAACACTCCATCACACTTAGACCATGTACCCCATACAACTATAACCTCCCATAATCTTTCACTCACAAAACCATAACTCTACCAACCATATCCTACCTACTATCCAACCCAGCAATACCTCAAATGCCCCATACTCTACCACTCATAATAACCACATAATCCTGAACCTGACCAAACCACCCATACATGTAGGCTTACATACAGACACATGTACATACACACATACAGAGACACCTGTACACATACACAGACATGTACATACACACACAGAAACATGTACAGAGACACATGTACACACACACACACATACAGACACATGTATACACAGACACATTTACAGACACACATACATGTACATACAGACACATGTACATACACAGAAATACACATGCACAGACACATGTACATACATACATACACAGACACATGTACATAGACACAGACACATGTACATACATACACAGACACATGTACACAGAGACACACTTTGAATACACACAAACGCACACACATGTACATGCACACACACACACACACACACACATATACACACACACAGACACATGTACACACACACAGACACATGTGCACACACATACATGTACATACACGCAGACACATGTACAGATGCACACATGTACATACACACAGACACACACAAACACACTCACAGATACATGTACATACACACACCCCCTATAAAAAGTTGCAGTAGTTCATTACCTTCACTCACAGAGCCGGGTACTGCACTCCAGGGGGAGGCAGAGAGCACAGCACACACTCCTTCCTTTGCTTTCACTTTGCTCAACTATTGAGCAGTCTGACAGCTCCCAGTGCGAGTGACAGATGCGGCTGGAGCTCCGAGCCTACTCAGCAAGACAGCCCTGGGGACACACTCGCCCCACCATAATTTCCACTCGCCAATGCGAGCTGGCGAGTGGAAATTTTAAGGCCTGATTTAAATAATGCATTTAATTATGTGTATTCATGATTACAGAACTGCATTAATTTGTGTCTCATATATCCTGCCTAGAGTTCAACTTTAAACATTTATGTTTATGCCTTCCTTTCCTGACACTGCTTATGGTGCTTTATTGAAGTAGGCCATCCCACCCTTTTCACAAATAAACTTTCAGACTGACCACAAGGATCTGTTCATCAACTAGGCAAAAGATGACCACTGATGGCTCTGGTGACACTTTCTTTAGGTCCCATTTATATATGTACAGAGTGTTAACGCATTCAGGCATTCATTTTTAATGGCCTGCCAATGCACTCCAAAGTGCTTAACACACCATGCATATGTAAATGAGGCCTTACAACAATAGCAAATGTATCTGTACATATTGTATGTAGGTTTGTGTTACAGTATGTATTCATTTCTCATACCTGTATCAGAATATAGGTCATGCTGCGCCGTAAACATACTGCAAATAAAATGGTCTGAGTTGATTTTTATTGAACAGAACTTAGAAGAGGTTATTTTAGCCTCCTCCCACCAGCTGCACACATATATGTGGCCTCTCGGTGGGTAGGCTTTAATGCCGAGCAGCTGCATATATGACGCTGTATGTACACATTTTACTGTGCTGAGAGTGCACTCCCTCCACTCTCCCAGCACAGTAACTAAACTGTTGTGGAAAGCTCCCCCCGCATACCTGTGATCAGGAGTATGTTATCATGCGACAGCCAATCACAACAGTCACATGGTCGGAAATGCCCACCTCCCGGCATTTATATCCACTTAAACGGCTGGGAGGTGGGAAGGGGTTGGATTAGATTTTCAGCCAATACGTTTTTGGAAATTTTGGAAAAATCAAAGAAGGGATAGAGCCTTTGTTGTTTTTTTACCCTAGGTTCACACTGTGGTGGGTGGTTGTGGGTGCAGGAGACACACAGATTCATTCTTAACCACTTCCATGCAGGGCACTTTTACCCCCTTCCTGCCCAGGCCAATTTTCAGGTTTCAGCACTCTCAGACTTTGAATGACAATTGCGTGGTCATGCAACACTGTATCCAAACTAACATTCTATAATTTTGTTCACACAGCTAGAGCTTTCTTTTGGTGGTATTTAGTCACTGCTGGGGTTTTTATCTATTGCTAAATTAACAAAAAAGACTGAAATTTTTTTTTTTTTTATATATATATACTGTCACCAATGCAGTACAGCATCATCATATAACTGGTGTGGCGGTTTTGTTATATTTTTTTCTCTTTTTTTTTAAGATTTTGTTTTCATATTACATTGACCAAAGTAGTATAATGTATAACTGTAGTAACATTGTACTACTTTGGGGAAGTGATCAGTATTTTTTTTTTACACAATTTGATTGCTTATAGCAAAGAATTTCTTTGCTATAAGCAAGCATTTAACTGAATGAAATCAATTCATTCATTTTTTTTTTTGTTGTGATTATCTGTGATTGGCCACTGCTAATCACATGACACAGATGGGATGTGATTGGCCCAGCCTGTGCATATGATCACTGTGACCATTCACAACTAGACATACTTGTATACAATGGATGGCATGAAAGGAAGCCATCCATTGTTTACAACTGTCATGTGACCTGCTGTGATTGGTCACAGCAGGTCACATGGTACTGGCAACGGGGTCGATACACAGATCTTTTATCGGCCGTGGGAGGTACACAGCCGGTGACAGATCTCGCCACAGCACTGCCCTGCGGGCATGAGTAAAGCACGATCCGGGAAGGACATAATATGACGCCCTTCTGACGAGAGGTTCGCATGGCCGTCATTTGACTATGGGCCATGCAGCAAGTGGTTAATGGTGCCCCCACACATCTTAGCCTGCAGCGCGTTTGCGGGTGCGGGAACTTCAGGGAAATTGCATGGCATGGCCCCTACTTTTCAAAATCCCAAATTAAAGGCAAACACCTCATTAAGTTGTTCCTGGAAAAGATTTCCCTCTTGAATACAGCATTTCCCTGTACCTGTTCCTTCCAATGACACCAATCAAGTTTTGGATTTCCTTTTGCGTCCTGTTCAATGGTCCATGGTCCCCAACAGGGACACAGATAGTCTTAAAATAATACTGTGCATAAACTCTGTGGTTCTAACCACTCTCCAGTTTGTTCAGAAAAAATGCAAAGTTGGGCTAAATCTGCTATGAGAAAAGTATGGAGGATCACATTGCCGCCTTTTCCTCTGAAAATGGTAGCTGCCTGGATGTCATACTGGTGCTTTGATTGTTTGAGTCAATGAGCTGGGACATGCATGCAGATGAGGAATTCATTTTGCTGCATACGTGTTCCAGAACTGTGCCTCTGGGAGAATAGATGCTAACACAGCAAACAACTCATATTCTCTAAAGAAGGCCAGCAATGACAGCTTACATACTTCTTTCATGACAAGTACACTTTAATGTTGAAACCTCTAAATACATCATTGCAAATAATAGCTAAAATACATGTTAGAATTTTCTATTTTGTATAGCTGGTTTTAAGTGGTTGTAAAGGCAGAAGGTTTTTGTTTTACCTTAAAGTGTAACTAACGGCAAAACTTTTATTTTTAGATTTGGATAGAGTGGAGAGGGATTAGAACCCCTGTCAGGTTTTATTGCTGTCTGTGTTTCCATTAGGGAGATTCACCCTCTTTATTTGTCCTATTTATCATTATCCGTGAAAGTGAGAGAAAATACCAACTTTTGAGTTGACACTAGTACAGTAACAGAGGGGAAATCTTCCAATAGGTACACTGATTCTGGTGACCCTGGATTCCCTGACTTTGCAGTGATTTCCTCTCACGTTCGGTTTTGGCTATGGGACAGGACATTAAAGTGTTACTAAACCCACAACAGTAAAATCAGTCTGTATATGCAGTAAAACATGCTTGTTATATTCTCTGTGGGACCTAAGGGGTTAATCCCCTGCATTGTGTAAAAAGGATGTTTGATCCTGTCTTCTCTGATCCTCCTTTTCTTCCATGTTCCCCATTTCATCTCCGAGACACAACAGAGCCTTGGGGACACTCTGCACATGCTCAGTTTGGTGTGTTTTGCTAGAGTTTTTTTCTTTTTCTTAGGAGAGTGCATGTGATCAGCATAGGGCCAATCAGCACTGTCCAAGCAAAGGGTCAGGGGTTATGCAGGCTCATTTGGTAGTGAGAGAAGAATGAAAAATCCTTCTACAAGCTTTAACTTTTATTAGTGTCCACCTCTGCTGGACACTAATAGAAGTCACAAGACTGTTCTAACTGCTGACGAGAAAAGGTATTTAGCAGTTTATATTTACTAAAATAATTGCATTTCTATGTTCTGTGTACTGTGGGAGACCAGATATAGTGAATGCAGGGTCCTGGGTTTAGTAACACTTTAAGAAGCAGTGTATAACCATTTGAGAAATCTGTGAACACAGGTGGCCAAACTCTACCGAAAATTAAAATTTAGTTCTACTTCAATGTATTCTCTGCATTAAGCTAAAAAACCTTCTTTGTTCTCACCCCCAAGCCCCCCTTATAGTTACCTGATGGGAGATTCCTCCTTTCAACTCTCTTATGTCGATGTAGGAATTAGTTTATTTTTTCAGACCTCTGGTTGAACAAAAACAAAACAAAAACCTAACCATCTATAGCTAGTTTAAAGTGGTATTAAAAAAGTATGGGTTAAATAAAAAAAACTAATTATACTCACCTAGGTGCATGCAACATCAATGAAATGCTGCATCTGTCCTTCGTCCCCTCTAAGAGAACTTTTTGATCAAAGAACACTGATCGCTCAGTTCTCAATTTTCAGAGAGCAGAGAGCTGGTGACTGTCAATCACCTCCTCTCTGCTCTGCCCCTCCAGTGCTCACTGGATCGCTGGGCTGTGCATGGGGCAAGAGGGGCCGGCTCATGCTGAGAGGATCCCTAAGTTAGCTGCTGGTTCAGGCATTTGAATGGATCCCAACCATATGGTCAGGATCTTTTCAGAGCCTGGACCTGCTCTGTGACGTCAGCCAACAGGGGGCTTTAGCCTACTGTCAGCTAAAAAGTAGCCACAGGAGCGCAGAACTAACTGCACTACTGTGACCCACAGAAGCAAAGCCAAAAGAGCATTGGCTTTACTTTTTCTTTAAACACAAAAGCAAATATTTATTATATTGCAGCCTACCAATTCCTAGATGTGATGACTGTATTAGTTTTTCTTAGGCTTTCTTTTCTCTTCCAGCCAGTAAGTGTGTTGTTTTTTAACAGAACAAGCTGTCCTGTAGATGTATCAGTTAAGAGTGTTGATACATACCATTTACCACTGAAAGAGGGTGCTTATAATGATCAGCTTTTTTTTTATTCATGTAAAACCTTTATCCCAAAAGCAAAAAACAGTTTCCTGTAAATGCTTGTGTATAACTGCAGTGTGGTCTAGAGCTTGGCTTCAATTTGTTAGTGTACCTAAATCTGCTAGTCCATCTAACACTCCCCTCCCCACCCAGAGTGACAATGTTGGTGTCCAAATATGTCCCCTGTGCTCCTTCATCCAGAATGGAGGAACTCTAAAATATGGGGTGTGTTACTGTCCAGAGCATCAGGTGAAATCAGAGGAAAAAGGTTTCAAACTGAGGCAGCTGCCACATCGAAGAATCAGTAAGCTGCAATATATTATATATTTGGTTTGGGGTTTAATACTACTTTAAGCAAAACTTGCTTCTGCCAAGATGGCTGCCATTACACAGCAACTGTTCAGGCATGGTAAGTCAATAATATGGATAAGATCCTCTGCAGGAAGATTCCAGGTAATGCTGGTGACAATTCCTTTGCTCTCTTCTGTCTTTTTTTGGGCACAGCTTCCAGAGATCATTTCCTCTTTTGAAGGAAACCTCTACAGATATTTATAAGTTGTCATTGCTGAGCTCTTGAAAATGCTAAATGCTTGGCAGCCTCTGACTTTCTAATTTGACACAGCCTCTGAAAAATATGGAAATCAGGAGGTTCCTGATCTACATGTTTGTTTCAGGTCATTCCCTTAAAAAAAAGGCAATCATGGAACTAGCATTTTCATAAGGAAGTCAGCAAAAAAAGTTTCAGTATAGGTATCCTTTATGCAATTTGTACAGATCATAGCTAAAGAGTTGTATTAAAATCATTTGTATGTACAGAATCCTGCCAGTTCTTATGTAGCTGTCCTATTTGGTATGACCTAGAACGGGTGTCGGCAACCCGCGGCTCCAGAGCCGCATGCGGCTCTTTTTCATCTTTGCTGCGGCTCCGGAGCACACTACCCACCAGGTGGTCGGCAAGCCGCAGATCGCGAGCCACATGCGGCTCTTCTGTGTGCCGGGCGCCCGCTCCCCTCCCTCCTCAAAAATCCGGCCCGCGGAGCATGGAACATTGGCTGTCAGGATGTAGGTGGGGCAGCCAGGATGTAGGCGGGGCAGAGTGACGAACTCCTCTCTCAGTCCGCCCTGAAGACCAGAACGGCGCGGGAACACAGCGAGAGGAACGCGCGGAGCAAAGGTAAGTGAATTGAGACAATATGGGGGATGAATTACTATGTGGGGGATGAATTACTATGTGGGGGATGAATTACTGTGTGGGGGATGAATTACTATGTGGGGGATGAATTACTATGTGGGGGATGAATTACTATGGGGGATGAATTACTATGGGGAATGAATTACTATGGGGAATGAATTACTATGTGGGGGATGAATTACTATGGGGGAAGAATTACTATATGGGGGATGAATTACTATGGGGGAAGAATTACTATATGGGGGATGAATTACTATATGGGGGATGAATTACTATGGGGGATGAATTACTATGTGGGGGATGAATTACTATGGGGGATGAATTACTATATGGGGGATGAATTACTATATGGGGGATGAATTACTATGGGGGAAGAATTACTATATGGGGGATGAATTACTATATGGGGGATGAATTACTATATGGGGGATGAATTACTATGGGGGATGAATTACTATATGGGGGATGAATTACTATGGGGGATGAATTACTATATGGGGGATGTATTTTCAGTTTTAAAAATGTGGCTGTCAAAATAAATTTCAATCGTGGTTTTGGCGAGATTTGGCTCAGTTGAAAAAAAAGGTTGCCCACCACTGACCTAAGGCTATGATTGTGATTATGAAGATACACTGTGGCCCTGATTAACCCTTTGCTTACTGGGCCCTCAAACCCCCTTCATGACCAGAGTGCTTTTTGCAATATATGCAGTGTCGGATTTGTTATAAATGTTGCAATGGTTTTGCGGCTCCCAGTCTTTTTTTTCCCTTCGGAAACGGGTCCAAGTGGCTCTTTATGTCTTAAAGGTTGCAGACCCCTGACCTAGAAGTTGTTAAACCTAAACCTTGGGTATACTTGTACCAGCAGTGTTCGAAACTGACAGATCTGGTTTGCTTGGACAGAAATGGCATCTCATCGAATAAGCTGCAGTTATAGCATGCTCTCATATGAAAGAAATGACAGATTATTTCCTTGCATTGTCACAGTTAGTACACGCGATTGACTTAATTCCAGTTCTTCCAGATCAGTAGCTCAGAAGCTTGCTAAAAATCTGCTGTGTTTTGTCAACTGGCAACTACAGTTAGCGAGATGTGACTAGAGGCAGTATTCAGTCTGTGCTGTATAATTGGACAATAAATTGAGTTGAAGAATATTGCACCAAAAAATCAAGCAAGCCAGCACATCACAGTATTTCTTTCTTTTTTTTTTTTTTTGGTCTATTAATGTTCTTGCTAAGAACATCCAAGAAAAATAGATTTGTCTGTTCTGGCAGCGTGTGCAGTTACGGAAAAAAGGCTGTTTGACTGCACATATTGTAGTGCATCAAGGAAAAGAGACAATTAATGTTGAGTATATAAATGTATATATTGTGCTCCACTCCCATTTTTTAAAATGCTCTTTCATTTTAAAGTCAGAGCAAGTGAGATACATATATACCTGTCTTTGTGTATGTATGGGTGTATATTATTATTATTCTTCAGTATTTATATAGCAAAAGTTTGCACAGTGCTTTACAACATGACAATATCTATCTATATCTATATCTATCTATCTATCTATCTATCTATCTATCTATCTATCTATCTATCTATCTATCTATCTATCGTGTGTGTGTATGTAGATATATATATATATATATATATATATATATATATTGTGGCAGTGCAGTATCCTGCCACGGTCTAAATCAATATTATGACCCAGGATTCTCAACTATACAGGTTGAGGGGCACCAGGTGGTTTGCTTAATGCAGAGGAAACTGGTTTGTCAGTTTCCTTGTTGGTTCGTAAAGCCCGTTTTGGGACCTGGGGCTAGGAGGTTTCAAAGTGACTTGGGAGGGATGAAATCTCCAATCCTGGGCCCATGTTTTGTGAACATCCAGCACACTGATTACACGGGTGTGTGCAGGCCTTTTTGTAGAGGCCTAACCAGGGGCGGACTGACCATTTGGAAACTTGGGCACTGCCCGAGGGCCCGGGGTCAGTAGGGGGCCCCATGAGATGCCCCTGGTACCTTTTTAAAAGGCTTTTTTGAGTTTGGGCAAGGACACAGGGGCCCCATGATCCCCTATTGCCCGGGGGGCCCCATGAGTTGTCAGTCCGCCCCTGGGCCTAACCATGGCTCTGGGCTCCACCCTGGCAGACAGGAGGTCGTTGCCCAGGAATCAGGAGGGCTCCACCTAGGAGAGGTGGGAGCCAGAGCAGCAAGGGGCTGCTAGCTGTATACCTGAGAGAGCCAGGAGACTAAATATTTGTTTCGTTTGTATTGATGGTGGATACCCCTCCGTGGGAAACATATTGTATGGAACTTTCTTTAAATAAAATTGGGCTAAAGGCCCTCAAAAAGAAGGCGAGTGGCTGTGTGCTGTAAAAGTCCTACACTTGATGCTAGTTCTCACAATATATATATATATATATATATATATATATATATATAGTGTGTATTTTAACATACATTTTTTTGGATTTCTATTTTGTGTATACTTTTCAATGATTGTGTAAAAGTTTACTGTATCATGTAAATATAAAACAATGCATATGAATATATATTTACAACATGCAGTCAGTACAACCAGAAATGAGATAAGGGACCCATACGATATTTTTCAAGTCTGATAACCATGTGTTTTTTCAGATAGGCAGCCAGTAGGTAGAAAGCTCTAAATAGGATCACTGGCTTTCTACAGGCTTAGATTATAACTAAATGGCGGGGAGATGAGTGTACATGTGCTGCACAAGATATGTTGGTAGATATTTAGATCTGTTAATACTATATTAAGGGGTTGATTTTTAAGATATGATGGGCCCAAATAGGAGGTGCCTGTTTTGACAGTCCAAGGATTGGTAGAATGAAGAGATCACAAGACACATGGTTACATATGGTTTTATTAGTATTTCTATTACTGAAGCTAGCCATGTTACATGTTTTGTTTTCTCTCATTCAACGTCGATCAATGAAAGATTAATCAATTCCTCCAACCATGCTAACAATATGGATGGAGGAATCTCTACTGCTTTCTATGCATTCAGGCAGCTGCAGCACTTCCAGCTACCTAAATACTCAAATAGTGACTGCATCTGATAGAATAGGATGCAGTCACTGTTCAGCTGATGTTTGGAATTTTGGTCGATTCAGTAGGAATTGCACAAATGTTTGAGCCATGTATCACCAGCTTAAGTAACTGATAACAAGCATTCAGATAAGGACTTCTGGCCCTCTTGCTCTTCATATTGTCTTAGGAAAGGCTTATTTTAGAGAGAAAAGCCTGTGAATGACTTGGCTACATAAATTTTATTAACTACTTATTTTCATGATTAAGATTTTACATAAATAAATTAAACAAAATATTTTAAAAACTTTTAAAGCCCTTCTCCGGGGAGAACAAAAATGCTCCTTTGTAATGGGGTTTACCCTGTATTGCAAGGGTTAAATGTTCATTTGTGTCTGGGGGGCGAAAAGCACTTTTACTTACTCCATCCTGCACCCCCCTGGCAGCCAGAACTTTTCCCCACTCCTCTATGCTCCTATATTGGGCTGTCCCTCAGTCTCTTCAATGTCCAATGCAGGGCTATGGGCTTTTAGTCTTTGACATCAGAGGGCTGCGACAGTGTAGGGGGAAACGGTTGTGGGTACCAGCCTTAAAGGCTAGCGGAGCCTGTGGGAGCAGAGGATTGTGTACGTAAAAATATTATTTACCATCCCTTAGACCTAAAGGAACAGTTAACCCTTGCAGTGTCAAGACAGCTTCTTTGCAAGAGCGTATTTTACTTTAATGTGAAAACAGTCATTTATAATTTTTTTGCACTACCATAAAAAAAATGCAAAGAAAAGTCAGCTAGCCAATCAGATTCCTCTTTACTGAATGAAAAACACTGACATTCTGTTCCTTCCTTTGTCCTATCAGTAAGCTCTGTAGAATAGTAGTTTTAAATATTAACAAATAAGGTTGATTTGGTAAAGGAGTAGAGAATGTTAGCAAAGTCAATGTTCACTTAACTTACTTAAAGTTGTTGTATAATCAGTGAAGTGCTGATTGGTGGGATATTGGTAGGAGCAATCATTTAAGTGCTTTAAGTACTGTATTCAGCATTTGCATAACGTTTCAAACCCTCTTGTGTTTATGGGTAGTTTTTATGATTTTTTTCTATACCTTATACTAATAAAAAAAAAGGTTTTATGATTTTGTGTACACGTGTAGTTCATCACTGTAGCACTTGAAAATTCCCTGAAATGTTGTTCTATGGTGTAGTTACACACTGTTGATGATCATGTGCTTTGTAATTCTTAAATGCTGTAGTCTTCTGGAAGTTCATGTAGCAAAGCAGACAGTGTTGATAAAAAGACAAGTTGGTGTGTTAAAAAAAAGTAGTAAAAGGTTTCATTTTCTATAAATAAACTGCCTAGGAAAATGCCATTGTCTAGCCAATTCTACTACTACTATTCATAACACAACACTTTCATATTTCTACTCCACTCTTCTGCTTCCTTTTCTTATACAAGTATTTATAGTCCTAGTCATAAGCAGTATGTAAAAAATAAAACAAAAAGATAAAATACTGTATACACAAATGCATTGTCTTTGCTTTTCTTTAGGTACCCGCCGCTGTTAAATTAAAAATGATAAATATAGTGAAAATTTTACCATTTGTTAAAAATAGCACGGCTCAGGCACCTCGTCCTCCTGTTGGATCTCTACCCACAGTGGCTGCTAGCCTCTCCAGGAACGTGTCTCACTCCATGAAAAAATGACAGTAGCAAAATTAAGGGTGCACACCCCATACATCAACCACATGTGCCTATGAGCTAACAAAGGCTTCAGCTACAGTTCCCACATCCTGGCCATGCCCCACTGATGCGTTTCACCCTGACTGGACTTAGGTGTTAGGTATCCTTCATTTAGTTTATTTTTTTATGTTTATCCATTGAAAAAATCTGCTAGTTATATCATATATACTCCTTATGTTAAGACACAGCAGCTGCTTAAAGTGTATATACTGTAAACCCAAGAAGAAAACAGCACCTGACATCAATCTAACCAGTGATACATACAGAGGAGATACAGTAAATGTCACTGTACACATGACTTTGTCACATAGCCTTGTCTTGTAGGAAGCTCTTGCCTCCCGGTATCACAAGCAAGCATTAGGCCTTTTACATATTCATTGTTTCATTTTTGCAGCTTTGGCATTTTAAAATCTTATTCTGTGTTGCCAGAGATTAGGTAAACTATATAGTTTTCTGTTGTATGTATTTTTTAAATATACTTATTATATTCCTCTGGTAATGTTGCCTAGTTTGTTAGTGCTGCTTGTATGTCCTTGTGGGAAAGAGATGATAGAGGGATGGTGAGGAAAAATATCTTTAATGTGGACACAGTCAGCAATAATAGCAAAAAGTCTAAACACTTTCCCACTCTCCAATATTAAAAAAAAAAAAAAAAATTGGCTGGAGTTTCACTTAAGCAACAAAAGTGCACTCCACACAGAACAATCCCAAGTTATAAATGGCTACATCACTTAATCACTTAGGGTCTTATTTAGTGAGGATCAAAACTAAACTTGTTCTAAGGGACAGCTATGCAGCCCATCATGGCTTACCTTCACACCCACCTACATGGACGACTTGCTGTCCTCCTTTGGCTTTAGCGTTTCTGCCCAATACAATTGAATATCGGTTTTTCACAACTCATAGCTGTCCTGTTGTTGTGAGGCAACAGGCCCTGCTCTGGCAACTTTCCCTGGCAAAGCATGCTTGAACTTGTAGTTACAATGCCTTGAAAAAGTATTCTTACCCCTTGAAATTTTCCACGTTTTGTCATGTTACAACCAAAAACGTAAATGTGTTTTATTAGGATTTTATGTGATAGACCAACACAACATATCACATAATTGTGAAGTGGAAGGAAAATGATAAATAGTTTTTAAAATTGTTTTACAAATAAATATGTGAAAAGTGTGGAGTGCATTTGTATTCAGCCCCCCTGAGTCAATACTTTGTAGAACCACCTTTCACTGCAATTACAGCTGCAAGTCTTTTTTGGGTATATATCTACCAGCTTTGCACATCTTAAGAGTGACATTTTCGCCCATTCTTCTCTGCAAAATAGCTCAAGCTCTGTCAGATTGGATGGAGAGTGTCTGTGAACAGCAATTTTCAAGTCTTGCCACAGATTATCAATTGAATTTAGGTCTGGACTTTGACAAGGCCATTCTAACACATGAATATGCTTTGATCTAAACCATTCCATGGTAGACAAATAAATATATAACCTCCTCCACTACAATCCCCTCAAAAAGTCATACTTTCTCCCTAGAAAGTTCAAATAATATAACCTTTTTGTGATATACCATAAAATAATGATAAATATTATAACACATTAAAAAATTAAAATTAAACCATAAAGTGTCCAATACCAATAAAGTCCCAAAAGTGTCCAAAAGTCCAAAATTTCCAAACTTTCATCCAATAAGAAGGATTGACTCCTATTTAATCCGGCGAAAACCTCAAAATAAAGAAATAAATCCTCTAGTGCATTACCTTTTATACAAAAAGAATAATTATTCAGTGCAAATCACAAACTACTCCAAAGAAAAGTGTCAAAAAAAAAAAAAGGTAGTAATAAAAGTAATTCCTTATATGTGCACATATAACACAAACTATGAACTGTGAACACTCTGTGATCACTGCAACTCTGTGTACACACCGTGGACCAGCACCCAATAGTGCCAAATACTATTACCCTCTGTAAGTATTAATCAGCTTATCAATACTATGGATCAAAATCCTCCATCCTCTCTTCAAAGATAATTTTCCAAGGTCCTCAGAAAGACAATAAGGGTCTTAAGACTGATCTTCAAAGCATAGGGAAAATTTTATAGTAACTTACATTAAAAATACAGAGATTCCAGCTCTGACCATGGCTCCTGTACAGGCTTCAACAAACAATGCAGAAAACCATGTGTAGATAACCAACAAAATGGCCGCGGCGACACTTCCGGTTATTGCATTGTAGCTCTGGCTGTATGTTTAGGGTCATTGTCCTGCTGGAAGGTGAACATCCGCCCCAGTCTCACATCTTTTGCAGACTCTAACAGGTTTTCTTTTAAGATTGCCCTGTATTTGGCTCCATCCATCTTCCCATCAACTCTGACCAGCTTCCTTGTCCTTGCTGAAGAAAAGCATCCCCACAACATGATGCTGCCACCACCATGTTTCACGGTGGGGATGGTGTGTTCATAGTGATGTGCAGTTTTAGTTTTCTGCCACACATAGCATTTTGATTTTAGGCCAAAAAGTTAAATTTTGGTCTCATCTGACCAAACCTTCTTCCACATGTTTGCTGTGTCCCCCACATGGCTTCTCACAAACTGCAAACAGGACATCTTATGGCTTTCTTTCAACAATGGCTTTCTTCTTGCCACTCTTCCATAAAGGCCAAATTTGTGGCGTGCACAACTAATAGTTGTCCCGTGGACAGATTCTTTCACCTGAGCTGTGGATCTCTGCAGTTCCTCCAGAGTTACCATGGGCCTCTTGCCTGCTTCTTTGATTAATGCTTTCCTTGCCCGACCTGTCAGTTTAAGTGGCTGCCATGTCTTGGTAGGTTTGCAATTGTGTCATACTCTTTCCATTTTTGGATGATGGATTGAACAGTGCACTGTGAGATGTTCAAAGCTGGGATATTTTTGTATAACCTATCGCTGCTTTAAACTTCCCCACAATTTTATCCCTGACCTGTCTGGTGCGTTCCTTGGCCTTCATGATGCTGTTTGTTCACTAATGTTCTCTAACAAACCTCTGAGGGTTTCATAGAACAGCTGTATTTTATGCTGAGATTAAATCACACAGGTGGACTCTATTTACTAATTAAGTGACTTCTAAAGGCAATTGGTTCCACTAGATTTTAGTTAGGGGTATCAGAGTGAAGGGTGCTGAATACAAATACAAGCCAGACTTTTCAGATATTTATTTGTAAAAAATGTTGAAAACCATTTATCATTTTCCTTCCACTTCACAATTATGTGCCACTTTGTGTTGGTCTATCACATAAAATCCCAATAAAATACATTTACATTTTTGGTTGTGACATGACAAAATGTGGAAAATTTCAAGGGGTATAAATACTTTTTCAAGGCACTGTACACATCAGTTGGAGAGGCACAGATAGTAAAAGGTGGGTATACTGCATTAGGCTTTAAGTGTAATAATGGAGAAACAATAAATAATGGCATACTGTATATGATGCAATTATTTATGTGATGGTCCTGTCAGTAGTTTCATTATTTTTCCACTTCCTGTAATATGATGTACATACTTTTTTTTTATTCTGCAATGAAACCACACAACAGCATTGTTACCTGTATTGTCACTCTTAGGACAGGTTAGTCTTAGATGGAGGTGTTATTTTAAATAGACTTTAAGAAAAAGATGAAAGCTCATCTCCAGCTAACACTTTTTAAAAGTGGTTCTAAAGGAGATTTTTTCCCTAAAATGAATAAAGATGTTATACTTACCTGCTCTGTGCAATGGTATTGCACAGAGAGGCCACTTACCTCCCCTTCTGGGGTCCCCTGCTCCTCCTCCTTCTTCAAGTGCTCCCTCAGCAAGCCGATTGTAGCCAGGGGGTTATCTGTGCAGGTGTGCTCCCGAGCTGGGGTGTGTGCATCCACAGACACATGCAGCATGGCTTGCCATGCCCCCGCTCTCTCCTCACAGGATTTTACTGACTGCAGCAGGAGCCTATGTTTCCTATTGCTGCCTGAGTCACCTGTAGACCAGGAAGAAGGAACACTGCTGCTGCAAATGGGCACAGCATTGAATTAAGAGAGGACTTGGGTAAATGTTTATGGAGGGGAGGGGGAAGGAACAAGTAGTGAGACTTTTTTTTACTATAATGCAGGGAATACATTAAAATAAAAACTGTTTTTACTTTAGAACCACTTTACAGTACAGTTACAGTAATAGATTTTTCCTTTTGCCTTTTGTTAAAAAAAATTAAACAACACGAATAAAATAGTCAGTGTAATATTCTTCCCAAATAAAATATTATATGTGTTGCGCTCCTCAAAATATTATTTGGTGATATATAATATAATATATTATAATGTATAATTAAAAATAAATTAAATAAATATAAATAAATGTAATCTCATAATAATATAATGTGAATGAAATTAAAACATACCCAGTGCTATAATTAATATAATTATAAATAACTAAAAATTATGTGTATAAAAATGTAAAAAAATATAATATAATGTGCCACAAATCAAGTAAACAAAGAGAAACCTCTTTGATCAATAATAAATATGTGCAAAGAATTGTTGCATGTGCAAAAAATGCAAATATTGCCCAAGACAGTAAAAATTATATATATAATAAAGTGCAATACTCAATTAAATGTGGAAAAATAAATAATAGTAAAAAACGTGCAAATAATGTATTGTTATCACTCCACTTGTGCCACCTGAGACGGTGATTAGGACTGTGTACTCCTAATCCTTATCTAAGCTGAGATATAAACGTCCCAATCTATGCAGATATATGGAAAGTCTATTGCTGTTACAGTAGACCGTGATGTTGCTTTCCTTCCACTAGATGGCCTCCCAGTTCCTTCCAGATATGAGGGCTGAATGGATAAATATAGGTATCTTCCCTCTTGTAGTTTGGGGTCTGTCTCCTATTTCCTCTTCCTCCCCTTTGCTCCTCCGATTTAGGCCATGAAAAAGAAGAAAAATCCCCACATGGTGCTTATATCCTTTAAAAAGGTTTTAATGTGTCTCCTGACAAATACAAACTCACATTTCCAAAGATCAATACAGAGCGTTTTTTTAAAATTGTGTGCCCGCGCACAAAGACAGTACTCGCCGTTCCTCTGGTAGTGGCGTCGTGACGTCAGAGCCCCTCCCCTACGCGTTACGCCACAGGGTCACGTGGCTTCCTCAGGGGGATGTCACTACCAGAGGAACGGCGAGTACTGTCTTTGTGCGCGGGCACACAATTTTAAAAAAACGCTCTGTATTGATCTTTGGAAATGTGAGTTTGTATTTGTCAGGAGACACATTAAAACCTTTTTAAAGGATATAAGCACCATGTGGGGATTTTTCTTCTTTTTCATGGCCTAAATCGGAGGAGCAAAGGGGAGGAAGAGGAAATAGGAGACAGACCCCAAACTACAAGAGGGAAGATACCTATATTTATCCATTCAGCCCTCATATCTGGAAGGAACTGGGAGGCCATCTAGTGGAAGGAAAGCAACATCACGGTCTACTGTAACAGCAATAGACTTTCCATATATCTGCATAGATTGGGACGTTTATATCTCAGCTTAGATAAGGATTAGGAGTACACAGTCCTAATCACCGTCTCAGGTGGCACAAGTGGAGTGATAACAATACATTATTTGCACGTTTTTTTACTATTATTTATTTTTCCACATTTAATTGAGTATTGCACTTTATTATATATATAATTTTTACTGTCTTGGGCAATATTTGCATTTCTTGCACATGCAACAATTCTTTGCACATATTTATTATTGATCAAAGAGGTTTCTCTTTGTTTACTTGATTTGTGGCACATTATATTATATTTTTTTACATTTTTATACACGTAATTTTTAGTTATTTATAATTATATTAATTATAGCACTGGGTATGTTTTAATTTCATTCACATTATATTATTATGAGATTACATTTATTTATATTTATTTAATTTATTTTTAATTATACATTATAATATATTATATTATATATCACCAAATAATATTTTGAGGAGCGCAACACATATAATATTTTATTTGTCTATTTTTACACAGTATTTTGAGTATGTGTTTCATGTGTTGATGCACCACTATATTTAAAATAGTTAATTAATTGTAAGCACTTTTTTGACACCATAGTAGCTCACAAGTATACACCCTTATAAAATTAGTAATATTCTTCCCAACTGTAACTGCCACTTTTGCTAGACAGTTTGACCTCTTACAAGAAGTAGAAAAATACTGGACCCTCTGGCATGATCAACGAGTAATAAATCTGTCACGAGGGGGCTCTTTTTCCTAAATCAAATACTAATAATATACAGCAATTTACTATACAAGCATTTGCTGATCTTTTATGAAAAAATAAATAAATAAATACATTTCTTCCTTGGAGCTTCTTTTTGAAACTGTTTGCCACACTGCTGTTATCTGTTATATTCATGCCCCCTTGTACCCTCCACTAAACATATGTATGTTATTGTTTTACAACTGCACAGAAGGGACCATGTTTAAGTGACTTTTAATGCATTTAAGTGGCTCTGTCTGATTAAAGACATGCTTGTGTTGATTATTCATTCTGGCCTTACTGGCATTCAGTTCCAGAGGTACTGTATAAATGACCCATTTAATAATGACATTTCCATATCTTTAGCATTTAGATATTGATCAAAATGTTTCTCTGTGGTTCTGAAACAAGTATACGGAGCTTTGTCATTTATAGAGGCACATCCTTCTATTATGACAGTTAAAGATAGGGAGATAAAAGAGGAGTAACTTAGATTGATAAAGATTTTTTTCTTGATTTTATTTTAGTCATGCACAAAAACAGATTATAAAGGAAGTAGAAAGTTGACTTATTCTTGAAATACAAATAAAAAACTTTGCTCAAGTTTGGATCATATGGACATAATGAACTCCCTTAGTAGAACAGTCTCATGGAATATTATTGGTAAGTTGATCTTCAGTATGCATTAGTTTAGCAATATGCACAATGTTATTCATATATATCCAGGTTTGAATTTACCATAATTATACTTGTGCACCGGAGCCTAGAACAGCAGGAATGGGGGGCAAGATTTGAACCATAACATTTGCAAATTGTAAAAACTTAAAAACCTTTTCTTAATTTGTTCCTTTTTTCTAACCACCTCTTTACATTTATGGTAGGGGAGAACAGAGGATGTTGAGGGGAGTCAAAAGGCTCCTTACAGTTTAGGAAAAATGAAATGTTTCTCTTGTTTGATGGTGTTTCCAGTTTGAAAAGACATCCTGCTTATACATATACTGTGTGCTGCCTCTAAAAGTACATCCTGGCATTTGTTTTCACTAAAATGATCACATGACAGAAGGAGTAAAACCTATAATATGGTATGGTATTGCCATTTATCTGTTTTTTGTAACATGGCACCTCTGCTAGCTATTGCCCTTCTGTCTTGTCATAAGAAAGCATCTCTCCTAACCTGTTTTTTTTTTTTTTTTTACCATTCTTTTGTTTTTTGTAGCATGGCATCTCTTCTAACGCAATTTTCTAAATATTACTTTCTACATTATAGTACATCTAGCAATGTTATGTAATTCTTTTGTAACATGAATTCTATAATATGGCATCAATAGAAATGTGGATGTCATTCTTGTTTTTGCAGGTTCACGCCTCTGGTAGTGGAGAGCCTTTATGGCTTTGATGAAATTGTTCAGATTCACTGATCCCAACAGTCTGTCTGACCTGCTTTAAAGTCTAATGTATAGATCTGTACATGTTCTTTTTGCCTAAAGTGTTTATACAGCTCTTGATGGTATACCAAAGTCCATCCTGGAAATCATTCCATACCCAAGGATGAGTGTTATCCACAACTAGTCAAATGCATGTTTTCCTTTTCTATGCTACTCTAGAAACTTAAAGTAGAACAATAGGCAAAACTTGTGTTTTCATTTTGTCAAATTTTCAGATTTTTTTATGCCATCTGTGTCCCATTGCAGGGATTTCCCTTCATTTCCTGTCCCATAGCCAAATTGGAAGTGGGAGGAAATCCCTGCAAATTAAGGGGAATTCCTTGAGGGCCCTCAGATCACCAGAACTAGTGTCCCTGCTGGAAGATTTCCCCTCTATTACCTTTCTCGGAGCAACCCAAAATTTGGTATTTTCTTTTACTTTAATTTTCAATAATAGTGGTAAATGGAATAATAGAGAGGATGAATCTCTTTAATGGGGGCCAAGACAGCAATAAAAACTGACAAGCATTTTAATCCCTCTCCACTCTATCCAAAACAAAAAAAATTGCCTTTATTTATACTTTAATGGAGTTAGTGGATTGTGATTGTAATAATTCTCTATTGATATAGACCATTGTAGAAGTATTTTGTTAACAAAGTTTCTAGGACTTTTTTCTTTATGTCAGAACATATATAGGTATGACAAGGGGTTTGTAGTAACTTACCTAAAATATTGGTGCCAATTGTTGTCTCTCATGTTGTGGCCTAGGTAGCATGCGCAAACTGCTTGTAATCTACCCGTGGGCTGTGTATCTAATCTATTCAGGCCTGTATTATTGACAGCTGTACACACAAGAGTAACGTTTTATGGTTGGGGATTGATTCCAAATAATATGAAAATTCACTTATTTAGCTCTATACCTGCAAATATTATTTTTTTACGACTGGCTCGGTGTATAATAAAGTAACAAACCGCTCTTAAAAATAAGCACAGTAAAAAGGTATGTACTACAATGTGTATACAGTAAGAAAGAAAACTGTTTTCAAGGTACCCACTGCAATAAAGATGCTATGCAGATATATTTTACAATCAGTGGGAAAGACTATGATTCGGTTAACTAGTATTGGAAAATGCAGGTGAGCGGATCAAGAATTCATGCCATGATTTTTTAGTCCGCATCAGCTCAATACTATGAAAATGGCCTGTCAAGTAATATGGGTATTTAGAAGCATAACCCTTATTTTAAAAAGTGTCCACAACTGAGCTGTCAGTTACCCCAACCATGAGTCACATTTATTTTTGCTGTCATAGTGTAAGTATAACTGGTCAGTACTAGAACTACTGATATAGTACTGCCTAACTAATGCTAATAGGAGAACATAGAAGATTGAGGACCAAGTCAGCGGGTGACCACTACTTCTTTGTCCAGTCACAATCTGGGACATATCTGGACTTAGAATATGGCCAAACATCCTGGCATAACTCTCTGGATCACAAAACTGACTGAACAAAATGGACAAAAAACACTGGCAGGTAAAACAGCTCACAAGTATATATTTTAATTGCAGATTAAAGTGGTTCTAAAGGCATAAGGGTTTTTCACCTTAATGTATTCTCCACATTAGGGTAAAAAAAAACCTTTTTTATGCAGCCACCCCTCCTATATTTCTCTCGATCCATCGCTGTGCCCAAGAGCAGTGCCTCTCTCTCTCTCTCTCTCTACTCACTGGACAAAGCAGCAGGAGTGGGAGCCATTGGCTCCTGTTGCTGTCAATCACAGCCAGTGTACATAGCGCAGGGACTGGGGCCAAGCCATGCTCTGTGTGTCAATGGACAAGAGGCTTGCTCTGGGGGCACTCAGCAGTGGGAGGAGCCAGAAGTGCCAGTGGGTGACCCAAGAAGAGAAAGATCAGGGCTGCTCTGTGCAAAACCATTGCACAGAGCAGGTAGGTATAACAAAAATGGTATTTAAAAAATAGGTTTACACTCACTTTAAGCCTCTTGCCTAGAGTTCTGCTCTAAGTGAACAGCATTGTTATATTAATATATGATTTTTCCTGTCATTCAGTATTTTCTTGTGTTGAGTTTACATGGTTTCCCCAGTGCTGAGCTTGTTGATTTTTTCATTATTATGTAGGTCACTTTCAGTCTTTCTTCATGTGCTGCACAATAAATTGTACTTAAAGGTCAGGTGAATAGTTACAGTAAGTAGTGAAATAAAAGCCTGTGTATAGTAGGCTTTTCTGATCACTTCATCGCTTTCTATGCGTCTGAGGTTTCAAACATGGAGAAAACAGAAAATAGAGATGTTGCCCACAGCAGCTGAAATGGTATTTTGTGTGATTTTCTAACCATCAGAAAAAAGGTTAGCTGGTATTGGTTGCTAATTGTAACACATTGAAGACATCAAAACAAACACATGCATAAAATATGCTAGACTCTAAAGAACCGATACACTTTCATGCTTCTGTCATCCATAAGCCCCCATCAGCCTCCTAAGCAACCCCAAATGTTACAATCCTTCCCACTGTGCCACTGTACTAAAGATGCCAAACCTTGTACTGTAGCTGGCCAGCTAAGACCAGTCCTAGGTTGCTAATATGGTTCACATATATGTGTATACCAAACCTGCCAATAACCTCAGTACAGTGTATATGGGCACATGTTAAAGCCAAAAGCAGAATCATTGCTGTAACTTATGTCTTTGATTGTTATATGACATTTCTATATTCATTGTGTTAGCAGAAGCAGAAAAGGAAAATATGCCTTTAAGAGTTAGTTAAAGATGAGCCAATCACAGACAGCTTCACACTGTACAGAGCCTTAACCAATCCCAGCCAGTTTCACATCTATGCCTGTGTAAAACTCCCTGCTAGGATTTTCTAGAGACACATGCTCACCAGACAGAGGAGGAAAGAGACAGTTCCAATCAGAAAAGCTTTATGGAAGCAGAGCAGGCCAAATAGGTATTTAATGCACTTGTGTGTTCCTCTATTGTTTAGTAATGCAGGTAGATCTGTATGTAAAAACTGTTGTATGTGTTTACTTGTAGTTCCACCGAACTTACGAACTTATCGAACTTATCGAATTTACGAACTTACGAATCAAGTCACTGTAGAGTAATCTAACGAATTTATAAATCCAAGTGAATTTATCAATCGAAATATACAGAACAAATTTAACGAATCTATAGAGATAAGCTATCGAATCAACCCAATGTAATATGAATCAACCCAATGTAATATGAAACAAAACAAGCCATTGTAAGCAGTGTTATATGAAGAAGATTGAAGTTATTAAAGAAGTTAACTAAAGTATTCGATGTGCTCTTTAAACCTACTGCATCCATAGAGCGGCACTGGAGGAATTACAGAGTAAAGTCAGTCTAATCAAACAAAGAAACAGCAATTGCATAATTTTTCTGATGCCACAGCGCACAAGGCACCAAAGGGTGCTGCGCCTGCCACATGTACCACACACTGCTATGGATAGCATTTCTACCTATAAACCTACAGGTTCATGGGAGCCCATGGGAGCATATGAATACTGCATTAGACAGGCCTAGTATAGCAGCACCCGATACAGACCAGCAGAACCCACAGGGTATCCTAAAGCATCAATACACAGGCATCGGCTGATGTAAGGGTCAGTATTGTAATACACTGTGCTGATCAGGAGGTGAAAAGAGCCCTTTAGATGACAGCTACATGAACATATACCTATCCTGCAATTCAAGCTGAATCAAATGAACATTGGCCGTTTTTTAAAATGGTTGATGTTAAAATTTTGATTAACTAGAAGAGTTTTTGACTTTGACATTCAAAATAAAATGTCCCATTTGGGAACTTTGCTCAAAAGTTTTAAACTCCATAAATATCTCCATAAACTGGTGTACTACTGGGATAATTGATCATAAAGCCATAGGCAACTAATCCCAGGGAACTTTACTTCCAGAAAATTAGCGCAGTTGCCTGAAACAGCTGCTGCTTCAGGCTCTCTCAGCATCTCCTTCACTTACTAGTGTCTTTTAATGGGCCCATTCACACATTACTGAAGACAGCCAGCTGAGCTGTTTAGACCTAACCTCCTAAGGTAGGTACTTCCTATATGTATAAAGTAAAAAGATTCACAATGCCAGTCATTTGTTATTCAACAACTTGACATCAAAATACAAGGGCTGGCCATACATTCTACAATTTTCCTTTAGATTTACCAAAACCATAAAATATGAGGTTAAACCTAAACACTTTCAGTTTGTATGTAATAA
Source organism: Staurois parvus (assembly GCF_062004578.1). Lineage (NCBI taxonomy): Eukaryota > Metazoa > Chordata > Amphibia > Anura > Ranidae > Staurois > Staurois parvus. The sequence continues at coordinate 2,215,199 of NW_028318029.1, read as the reverse complement.
GGAAGCCCCTTGTTCTAAATAGTTGAAGGTAAATCTAATTAAAATTGTCTTGTATAATTTTCCTTTAGATTTACCAAAACCATATAACATGAGGTCAAACCTAAACACTTTCAATTTATATGTAATCAAGCAGGTCCTTGTTCTAAATAGTTGAAGGTAAATCTAATGAAAATTGAATAAGAAAATTGTATAATGTATGGTCAGCTTTACTGTCAGATGGATTATTTTGTATATATGGAATGAAGGTGGAAGAGTTGGTGTCCTGTCTAGACAGCTGGAGCTCAATGACTCGTCAGAAAAAAAGAGCGGTACCGCATAACAGGGAATTGCAGGAATCCACTTTCCAAGCTATTCTCTGTGAACTATAAAATACATTCATTCTATATAAAGGTGATAACAGGAAGAGGTATTTGTGGTCCACATCATGAGTAGTCTAGGTTTACAATGCTGCTCCTCCATGGACACCGTTATGTAAGTTAGCGTTGTTTCCCTAGAACAGGAAGTATGTTATTGGCTGGAACAGCAAAAAGAAAATAAAGGAAAAAAAGTCTGACAAAAGAAAACTAATGCAGCCATTACATCTAATGACTGGTAAACTGCAGTATATTGTACTTTGTTTAAGGCTTTATTGACACTTGCGCTGAGTGTCTGGCCATTCTGCAGGTTTTTTGCATGGGCATATTTCTGGGTGTCTGAGGCTTGAACATTTTTTAAATTTATTGTTAAATAATTTTTTACTAGGAAAAAATGCAGTACGGTATGTGTGGTTTTTTTCTGTGTTTCTTCGTGTGTTGTTCAGGCACTCTTATAGAAGTCTTCTGGGGCCAAAAACGCTTGAAGCTTGAAACTTGTAGCTCAAAAAAAGCTCATTTGATTTTTCAAGCTATTAGATTGAAGCTCAAGTGACACCATACTCAGGTGTGAACAGGCACAATTAAAGAGAAGTATAGTCAAAAGATTTTTGGCCATACTTCTTTTGTGGGTCACAGGGGTAGACTTATGCTCTGCTGTGACCTAGAATCAGCTGACAGTAGGTTGTAGCCTGCTATCAGCTGACATGGCTCCAGGCTCTGGGAAAATCCTGACAATTTAGTTTGGATTCGCCAAGCTGCCTGATTGACATCTGGCTCAACCTTTTGGCGCATATCTGAGAGTTAGACCTAGCAGCACCCGCCCTCCCCTCAGCCCAGTGCTCCAGTGAATGCTGCAGGAGCAGAAGAGAGAGTGATAATTGACAGTCAATGCTCTCTGCTCTGAACAGAACTAAGTAATCAGGAGACGTGATCACTTGGTTCTCAGTCTTAGAGCCGACATGGGACAGCTTCAGCATCACTGATTCTGCAGCATGCAGGTGAGTATCTATGTTTATTTTTTGGCAAACCCATAACGTCTCCTTTACGAACCCTGAGATTTTGGATGTTGAGCGTTTTAAAGCTGTGAGCTACAAAATGCACATATGTGAATGGAGCCTTAGAGTTTAGATACACTTCAAAGAGGTGTATCTACAGTTTGAACATGATAGGTAGGTTAAACCTACTAGATGGGAAATCTTCAGATTTCATCTCACTAACTGTTGTGTCTGCAGAACAGAAAGTGAAAGCACATTATTTTGCCAAAGGGACACAGATGTCATAAAAATAAAACAAAAAAAAATTGACAAAGGTTCTAAGCATTCCCAAGTTGAAAAACTGGTTTTGGATATATTTCAAGGGACTGTTGGCTGGTAAATGTAGCAGTTTTGCTCTTCTGTAAAACGTTAGCCATATACTTAAAGCCCAAATCCAGGCAAAAATGAAATTATGCATCAACTACCTTACTTCTCAGTCTTGATTCCAAACACCTCTTCCTAAGCCATCCCACAGTGTAATGGATCACAGTCCATTCACAGTTTCCTCTATAAGCCAAACTAATAACTTTACATGAGGGCTTCTTTGGCACTGTAAGAAGGTAGAAGGTGTCCACATTGTGCAGGTAGTGGAGGGATCCTAGGAAGCAAAGAGAATAGAAAAGGATCGCTATGTCACTATGGCTTCAGGTAACTAAAATGGGCATTTGGATAGGATTTTTTTTTTCTTATAACAGTGATTAGTTAGATGAGGAGTGTGGGGGGGGGGGGTGCTAATATCCTGGGTTTGGGTGGGATTCAAGGTTAAGCTGGCCATAAATGGATCAAAATTTCGACTGGTTCAGCAGGGGCCAGATTAATTTTAATACATGTAGGGGAGAGCTGGATGTACACAAGTCAATCTATCGATCGACTGTGTACCACCAGCCTATTGTGTTTTTCCAAAATAAGCAGTGCCACTGGCTATAGCAGGAAACACTGATCATTGTATTGTCAATGGGGAAGGTGTCCCACAGGCAGAACACAATAACACTGCGGGAAGAATTCCCCCATCAGCATCATGTGTGTTGATGGGGTAATTGGCACATTTTTTTCATTCAACCTGCTGATTGAACAAAAAAAAAAAAAAGTATAATCTATGGCCAGGAGCAGACAGGAAATACGCTAACTGCACAGTACATTTAGATTGAGTATCATAGGAAGCAGTGAAGTGATAAATTATATATATCATGCCACTGTATTTTTTTTTAATCCTCCAAGTTATTCCTGCAGCACTGTTGTGTGATCACATGCTTTTTTTCCCTGTTCTTTGGCATATGTAGGGAAAGATCCCAGTATGAGCCTGTGTATTATCAATTACATTTGATATATTAAATACTAAATTATATAAAAAAAATGTTGTGTGTTTTTTAGTGAATATAATCAATCGGCATGCTATATCCTGCCCCCTTAGTGTTTAGCAATAGGAGAATGTGGAGGAGGAGGAAGTATAAATGAATACGCCCACATGTGTGTCGTGTGGACAGCACAGATAAGAAAAAGGAGGCCATGATGAGCTTAGAAGGAAACCAATGCATGCTCAGTAGATGACAACAGCTGATCTACACAATCCCAGGCATCAGTAGGGACACAGAGAAGATGGGAGGGACATCTGAAGGCAGTATCAACAAAGTATATTTCACTCTACACAAAACGAATGATAAAGGGGTCTTGTGAGTATGCACACTCTGTCATATAGCATGTAATGAGAGTTTTTCATAATCTGGGTTTAATGACACTTTACGCTGAAACACTGAGGAAAGGATCTAAGAAAATCCATTAATCTTAACTTTGGTTTCATCTACTGCATTGGCAAGGATCATGTTTGATTCTGCAAAAAATCCATTAAAACACATCTATGGTCTAAATGTAAAATTATATATTAATTTCCAATTTGTAAACTTGATGAAAATCCCCACACATTTTCTTTCTTGATTTCTGTGGTAATCACCATGCCTTGTGAGTAGGCACTGCTGTGTCACACATTTCACAGAGTCTGCTTTTTGAACGACAGAGGTGCTGAAAGGAGGCGTTTCAGGAGGCAGAGTCAGTACAGGAATCACTGCTTGCAGGCAGCAAGGTACCATGGGATATGTAGTCTTTAGAAGTTGAAAGCAAACAGCAGAAGAGAAGCTGCAAAGGATGCATGTAATGCACAAAGTTGTGGAAAGAGATGGCCAGCAGACAGGCAACAGTCACAACATGAAAGAAGATTTTTCAAGAAAGCTTATATTGGATTGCCAGTTATAACTATGTTATTTCAATGCTGATGTTCTTAAATGAAAGTGTTTGCTGTTACCATAGATCCCCTTTAGGCCTCATGCACACTACTGCTCCTAACCTGATTGATTTTGGGGCTACAGGCATTTTCTGCCTAAGCCCATGAAGGCACCTCCATAAAAGCCTATGTGTCCCTGCAAACATAGGCTTTTAGAGGAGTTTAGGATCATTAGAATTTAGAGGCAAAGCTCCTTCTCCTGAATGCAGAAGAATCGCATTCAAGAGAAGCTTTTGGGCATAAAAATGCTAAATGTGCCTAAGCACTAGGCACCTTTAGCACTTCAGCATTTATTAATTTCAGTGGCCAGAATAAATTAAAAATCTGGCTAATCAAATAAATAAATGCCCAAACACTGCTAAGCTTGCCTAAACTGGTTTGAAAAAAAATGCAGCTTAGGTGAGTTTTTAACTCTGATTTTCCCCTATGAGTGGAAACAGCGTTTACAATAAACCAGTGTGCAGGAGGCCTTAATAATACCTTACTGCATTGCTGAGCAGCAGGACTCATTTTGCAGACAGCAAGATCTTACATTTCCGGCAAGTAGGTTAAATATTAATTTGTAGCCTTTTTTTTTTTAAATTTCTGTACATACGGACTGAACCTAACATGATGGCAAGGAAAATGCTTACTTTGATAATAACATTGCCCTCTGCAGAACATATGCCTGACAGGATGGCACATGGCATAGCCATTTTTAGTGCGTTCTATCCTGGTTCTATAGAGGGTGTAGACGATGCATATGTTGATGTTTTTAACTGCTGCTGGGAAATATTGCTGTGTAAAAAGGGGAAAATCCCTTTAAACAGAAAACAGATTATGTGCCAGAAGATTGTATCACATTCCTTGTAAATGGGTAATTTAGCAGCCTGGGGCTACTGTCTTCCTATAAAATGACATGGATGGCTGCTTGCACTTGAGGGTCTCATGCTGAATCCTTACATACACTGCATTGGTGATGAGCGGACACACAGCATGAATTCTGTGTCTCACACAAATGTATTTAGAGGATCATTTCACTTTGATTATGTCCATCCTACCATTATTCGGGCTTGACAGTTTTTTTTAAAGAATCTAGAAGGAGATTATAGCTATGTTATTTATATGTGACAGACAGCCTCAGCTGGTTAAGGGCCTAGTCCAGGATGGATTGTAAGTGTTCAGTGCTGGGACAAGGTCAGTTATTGTCCAGGGTGGCAAACTGTGCTTACGTGGGTAAGGAAATTGAGCTAATAGTGGCTCATGCCATGCCAAAATGTGCTTAAATAGTGTCAATGGTTCTGGTACACTGTATTGAACTGAAGCATTTAATATTGGTGCACAAATATGGGGCTAACATATGTGTTGGTGGTGTCACTGGAGGAGAAAAAAATGTCCTTGTATCAGCGGTGTCACTGGAAGGAAAAAAATATCCCTGTAAAGGTGGTTTCACTGGACAGAAAAAAATGCCCTTGCGTTTAGAGGTGTCACTGGAGGGAAAAAAATATCCCTATCTCGATGGTGTCACCGAAAGGGAAACATGTCCCTGCATGGGTGTTGTCACTAGAAGGAAGAAATGTCCTTTTGTCTGTGGTGTTGTTGCTAAGAGGAAAATGGCATTGCATCAATGACAGTTGGGGAAAAAGGCAGCCTCTATTTCCTGGGCTTGTGATATGTCACATGACAAGGGGTGACTGGAAAATGGCTCTCTGCCCTCAATCCCCAGCAGTTCTGCAGGGAGACTGAGGTGCGTTCTCAGCTGGGTCAAGTCTCTTCCACCCACAGCAGGCTTCTGTCAGAGGGAGGAGAAAACATAATCCTCCCTCCGGCAGCTATCAATGCTCATTCTTTTTTTTGGACAATGTAGTCCCTCCAGTCAGTGAGGTGCCGGAGAATGAAGTAGTTGGAGCTTCTAATGTGCCCCCCTCCATATATGAACACTACACTTACGGCACATTCTGCCCCCAAACCCCTTATCCCTACTCTGTATGTGCCACCCACCCAGGAAGACTGGCTGACTCCCGTCTTCTTGCTGTTTCGCAAGGGGTTAATATTACCCTCCTAAGTGTAGTAGTGAGAAGCTGGAGAGGGAGATTCAGTCTATGCTGGGAACAGGCCGAGACTGGGAACTGACCAAACAGCCAGGAGAATTATTATTATTATTATACAGTATTTATATAGCGCCAAAAGGTTTGCTCAGCGCTGTACATTATAGTGGGGGACAGAACATGAGACAATACAGTAACAATACAATACACGAGGGGTTCGAGGGCCCTGCTCTTTCGAGCTTACAATCTAGGAGGGAATAAAGATTTGTGTTATAATTATGAGTCCAAATAACCTGTGAGGTTGGATTTAATGCCTATATGATAAATATGGTTTGGTGGATAAATAAAAGCAAGCAAGAAGCCCTTAAATGCCACCTAACTGGTGGATTGGCTCCCTAAAAAGGTTCCATTTAATGTTCTCTTCTATATAAATGTTCAAACTGCAACAAAAGTGTATGGAACTGTGTATTACATTTTTGTTATTATTTGGTCTCCATTTTAAGGAATAGGTTATCCAAACATTTTATATTCCTGATACGTGTCTGTTGTACCTTGTGTTAAAAAGTATCCTATTCTCTTTGTATTGCTTCCTTTGTGTGAAATGTCTGGTGCTCCTGCCAGGTATCAGAGCTCACCCATCCCAACATAGTCAGTTTTTTGCCGTGCTGGGAGGACAGCCTTCCTATCCTCCAATGATAAGACATGTGCAGCCATTCAATGAAAATTCAGTGCACTGCTGTTTCTCTGCCCACAGCTCTCAGAGCAAATATTATGTGATCACTTACCAAAAAAAAATATATATAAAAAAAAAAGGTATTTATAAATATATATATATATATATATATATATATATATACACACACATACACAGTATGTAAACAGCGGTTGCACCATGCATGTGAGGTATCGCCACAAATGTCAGATTAAGGGCAGTAATTCTAGCACTAGACCTCCTCGGTAAATCTAAAATGGTATCTTTTAAAGGCTTTTAAAACGTTGCCTATGGATATTAAAAATGTATGCAGTTTGTCGCCATTGCACGGGGCATGCGCAGTTTTAAAGCATGTCATGTTTAGTATCTATTTACTCAGCATACGATCATCTTTTATATCTTACCAAATAATTGGCCAATAGATTGTGTTTTTGTGCGTAAAGTAAAAAAAAGTGTATTTTTAAAAATGCACGAGTACTATGTGACATAAAACATTGCAGAACCCATTTTATTCACTAGGGTGGCTGCTTTAAAAATATATAATGTTTGGGGGTTCAAAGTAATTTCCTAGAAAAAAAAATACAGATTTTGTACATGTGAACAAAAAGTATCAGAAAAGTATTGGTCTTCAGGTGGCTAGAAGAGTGTATATGTATGTGTGGCATAAATGTCTAATGCCCCCCCCTACCAAAAAAACAACAACCCATTTTTGGAAAGTAGACACCCCAAACTATTTGCTGAGATTCATGTTGAGTCAATAGAACAATTTTATTTTTTTACACGTTTTTGGAAAATGACAAAATTTTTTTTTTTTTTTACACAAAATTGTCATTTAAATGATCTATTGCTCACACATGCCATGGGTATATGTGGAATTACTCCCCACAATACAATCTGCAACTTCTCCCGAGTATAGGGTACCACATGTGAGAGAATTTTTGGCCGTCTAGCCAAGTACAGGGCCCTAAAATCCAATAAGCACCCCCAGGCTTTATTTCCTCACTACACTTCCTGACTACCTATCACAGTTTTGTAGGCCATGAAATGCCAGAATAGCACCACCCCCCCCCCCCCAAATGACCCCTTTTTGGAAATAATACACCCTAAGGAATTTGACAAGAAGCATGGTGAGTATGATGCAGATCTCATTTGTTGCCACAAGTTTTTGGAAAATGAAGAAAGAAAACAAAAACATATTTTTTCTTTTCTTTTTTTATATTTCAAAACCTTGTGAGAAAAAATGAGATCTGCAAAATACTTACCAATCCTCTTTTTAAATTCCTTGGGGTGTCTACTTTCCAAAAAGGGCCCATTGGGGGGGGGGGGGGTGCTATCCTGGCATTTCAGGGCCTCTAAAACTGTGATAGGTAGTGAGGAAGTTACGCACCTGTCAGGCTCCTGTATGTGATTAGGCTCCCAAAAAGTCTCACACATGTGGTATCCCCATACTCGGGAGAAGTAGCAGAATGTATTTTGGGGTGTAAGTCCACATATACCCATGACTTGTGTGAGCAATATATCATTTAAATGACAACTTTGTTTAAAAAAAGAAAAATGTTTTGTCATTTTCCAAAAACTTGTGGAAAAAAAATAAATCTTCCATGGACTCAATATGCCTCTCAGCATATAGCTTACGGTGACTACTTTCCGAAAAGGGGTCATTTGGGGGTATTTGTACTGTCCTGGTATTTTAGCACCTCAAGAAATGTGATAGGCAGTCAGAAAGTAAAAGCTGTGTAAATTCAATTATCTACGCCATATTATGTAGACACTATAACGTTCACACAAAGCAATAAATATACACTTATTGGGATTTTTTTCAACCAAAAACATGTAGCAGAATACATTTAGGCCTAAATTTATGACAAGTGAGTTTATGTTGTGTTATTATGTGAGCTTATTATGTGAGTTTTTTGGATATTTTTATGACAGAAATTAGAAAATATTGGGTTTTTTTTGTATATAGCGCAAAAAATAAAAAGCACACAGGTGATCAAATACCACCGAAAGAAAGCTCTATTTGTGTGAAAAAAGAACATAATTTAATTTATGTACAGCATTGCAACATCGCACAATTGTAAAAAACAAAAAAAACAAAAAAGGGGGAAATTGCAGTATGTATACCATAGTTTGTAGACGCTATAACTTTCACACAAAGCAATCAATATACACTTGTTGGGATTTTTTTGCACAAAAAACATGTAGCAGAATACATTTTGGCCTAAATTTATGTCTGAGTTCTCTACATATTTTTTATAGCCGAAAGTAAAAAAATATAGTTTTTTTTCAAAATTTTCTGTCTTTTTTTGTTTATAGCATAATAAAAAGCACACAGGTGATAAAATATCACTGAAAGAAAGCTCTATTTGTGTGAAAAAAAGGACTTAAATTTTATTTGGGTACATCATTGCATGACCGCGCAATCACCAGTTGAAATAGTGCAGCGCCGAATAGCAAAAAGAGGCCTGGTCAGGAAGGGCAAGTGGTTAAAGCTTTTGCAGATTGCAATGGTCTCTGTTGCCAGTGACCCCTTGTCAAATGTACATCTGTGCTGAAAAATTATAGCTGCTTATCAAAGAAGGAATTTAATTGGATGTTATGGGACAAACAGGATAATTATTTATCACATAAAAGCTAAATATCAGGGAAATTTAAAACGACTTTTGATCTTGTTATACACTAATTAAAAATGTTGTATTTTAAATAACTATAGTAAATAGTAGATGCATCTAAAATCTGCCTTTATATTATTTTCCATATCCCATAGCACACCAGAAATCAGATTTAGGGTATGTTCACACCAGCCGCTGCATTTCAACACACCAACTAGTGTGCGGTGTGGTCCAGCCAAAATCAGCACAGTGATGATCAACTGATCTCAATGCATCGCACTGTTTTCCTTCTTTTTTTTTTTTTAAACAAACGTTATTGAGACATCTCATACAGTTTAATTTCCAGCCAAGTGGTGTGAGGTAGTGGATTCTGCTGTGCTGAAAAAATTAGTTTTCTGCAACGTGCACCTCCTGCACACCACCCCAATATAGTGGTGAACCAGGCAGATAGACAAGGCATTTTGCCTTGACATGCGGTGGGGCTGCAATGGAATAGCTGCCCAATGCAGTCCTATTGCATTTGGTATAAATAGACCCCATGTATCTACTTCAAACCAAGGTTTACAAGCTCTTGTTGCAAGCCCTGGACACCTAATTCTACCAAGCCTGCCTAGAAGATCTCCTCACAAAGAAGGGGCACCCTCACTCTAAGGAGTGTGGGAATTCTGTTGGCATTCATGCCAGTCTGGATCCCAGAAGGGGTACAAAATTTAATTTCTATCTCTGCCTACTCGTTGCTTTTTGTCTTCAAACGTGCCAGCTGCAGACCAAAACAATGCAGATTTAAAGATTGCCTTTCACCAACTTCAGGCACAAAGAGTCTTTGTACCAAATCCTTCAGAAAAATGGTTTCAAAGATTCTATACATACCTATTTAGAGTCCCTAAACCACTTGGGGGCATCTGCCAAATACTGGATTGAACAAATGTCTTTGTCAAAATTCTGGATGGAATCAAGGAGATCTGGCATTGCCTCTCTCAGACTAGGTACATTTCTGGCATGAGTAGACATACAAGATGCCTATCTACACATCCTCATCTTCCCCTCGCATCAAATACTTGCCAGAGCTCCAGCCTCCAGTACTTTCGGAGGCATGTGTGACATCAATGAGGCAAGTAGTTTGTTTACAAATGTTTTAAAGCCATTTGTGTTGGGGAGCAGGGGGCTTTCAAAAAAGTGGAGCTTCTGTTTGGCATGGAAGCTCTGCATTAAACCTAAACAATAATGTTCATGGACAATATGTAAGGTTTAAGGTTGCATGGAATATTCAGTTTTACAAAGCTCAGTCAAAGGACATTATTTACTGAGTTTAGGATAAAACATAAATGTAATTAGGTTTGCACCTGCACCTGAAACCTTTTGACTAAGAATATGAGCAAACAATCGGTTACTGGGGATGGAGAGGGTACATTATATGCAGAATTCAATGGTTAACAAGTAAAAGCGCAACATTTTGCAAAAGGTCACTATTGCATGCAACCAATACTAAGCCCACTGTAAAAACATTCAAAGAACAATAGTAGTGTAATGTGGGGTCACTGAGTAATGCTCAATAGCTTGCAATCAACTGAACTTTATCAAACAATTGAGGCAACAGTGCAATACAATACAGAACCAACTGCATAAAAAGCTGAAAGCAGTTAGGTATACAACAAATTTCCATATGCTGGCTGACATTCAGAGTTATGCTTTTATAAGTTGTCCTTGACATCCTGTTAATGTAGCCAGTTGATTTGCCAGAATCTTGTACTTAAATAGCTGACATCCACAGTATCTGCCAACAACACTAATGAATGCAGTAGGCCTCACAGGCAATTTGCTCAGTGCATGAACCTATATAACAGTTGCATTGAAGAAAGTAGCAGCCCAATCTTCCATGTCTGCTGCAAGAAATACTTTACGAGGATCAGGACAGACAAATTTTCCTGTTGAAGGAAAAGTTTCACACCACCTCCTTCTGGATAGTGTTATTAATCAATAAAAATTCAGAAGGGACATCTAGGATCTACTTATGGTTTTGGTATGCAGTTTTCTCTTTTCGCAAGAGATCCTCTGATTATGTATTTTTCCATCATATGATCAGCTATTAGTTACACAGCTTTGCCAAAGACCTACTTTTAAGTAAACTTCAATGATGTTAAACATGGTAAACCTGGCCTTGGCTTCTATCTTGCACATTGTTTCAGCCTATTCTAAAATGCTCTAAAACCTAGGGTCCTCTGTTGTGAATATTGAGCTCTGCTTGGACCTTGCACCTCTATATTGATTGCCTCTATAATGACTGCCTGCAATATTTAGTGGCCAAAAGGGAGGTGTAGAAGTAAAAGAAAGTGTGCCAGGGCTTGCTTTTTTGAGGTCTTGTTGCAAATTGATTAATAAAGGTCTATGTGTTTTCTAGGATGCTTTAGAAATAAAGTGAAGGAGCGAGCAGGTATTTAAAGTTGCCTACAGTACAGTCTAAGGCCAGGTGTAGCAAATGACTGCTGTTACATTTTAATTACTCTGGACATTTGCTCCTTGAATTTTGTCTCTGAGTGTTTACTGTTGTGGGTTTAGTACCACTTTAAACAATTTCAAATTTGCTCCACAGCCTTAAATTTCAATCTTCGGTTCTGTGCCTATGTGCAAGACATCAAGCCCATATTAATAAGGCTTCTTATTAATGTATGGTCCCTCTTCAGAACCACCTGTTTAATCAATACCATTAGGACTTCCCATATGACTTCCTATCTGCCTATATAATGGACCCCTGTACAGAACAGGATGACCAGAAAGCATGCTCAGCCCTTCACTTTCAGCATCTAACTTATACCTGGTAGTTGAGTATCATCAAATTACACGAAGACTGGACAATCCCAGGAGTCAGGTAGCCAATGATCTCTAGAAATTAGAGCTGGCGCCTAACTTTTGAGGTTTTCTTTTTGTTGTCAACGGAGCCAAAAAAGATCCTGCTGGCTCCTGGATTGGACAGACTGATTCCTAAATGTCTTATTATTTTGTCCACCCTTTAACTAAACCCTCCTACCACTGCAGTATGTAATTTAGTGACTAAAGACAATGGGTGGGCGGGAGGGGCAGCTGCCCTGGGCACAATGGTTTACTACAGAGATTGGGGAGACTTCCTTCTGTTACAAGGTTGACGAGCAATGCCAGCAGCAGTGATTTTGACTGCTGGGTGTAGGATCCCCTAAGCTTGCACATTATGAATGAGGGGGCACAGTTTGGCATCTTTGCCCTGGGCACTGAATGACCTTGACCCAGCACTGACTGCAGATATGAAGATCAGGAAGGATAAGTGAATCACATATATATTATTATATAATGTAATGATATTACATATTGAGTCACGTTAAAGAAAAATTAGGTACACATTGTATTTGTTTATTCCAATTTAGGACACTATTCAATGAAAACTATTTGACTTTATATTGCCCTGCATACATCATTAAGTACTATCAGCCATTGTACCTAATGTTTATGGCTCATTGTGATGTACAGCATATCACATTGTGATTACTATTCATTTATGTTGCCACCCATACACTAAGCAGATGTCATTGGTGATGCTCTTATTGATATCACAAATGATATGTTCATATTAAAATGTTGTAAAGGACAATGTGGTGCAGTAACCCACAGAAACCAATGCCAGATCAGCTTTTCTTAGCATAACTTCCATCGACTGTTTGCCATGGTAAACAGCAAATCATTGTTTGCATTACTAGGTAAGTAGCCAATACAGCTTTACAGAGCAGTTTATGATTTTATGATATCAAAATTGAACAAGCAGAGAAATAAATATTACAGTCTTTTATTTCTGTTTATTTCTGTTGAACGATCCGCTTTTTCTAAATATGCCATTCAGAATTCACCTGGGACTTTAATGAGATAGCTGTGTTTATCAAATTACTTTATGTCTGCTAACGTAATTAATAGTGTTTACATGTGAGTTTGCTTGCAGTAAGCGCAAACTGATATTGTTCTTTCTATTTACATAGAGCAGAACGCACAATGGAAGCACAATACTCTGCTATGGTATAGAGACAGTTTGTTATAAAACAGGCATCCTAGAACAAACAGTGAACTTCATATTTTATTATAGATAATAGTACTGCTGATTAACGCAGGTACAACAGTTATATAATTTTGTGTGCTGCTGCAAAGAATTAATCTGAAGCTTTAGTTATAATGTACATGAAGCATAACCGTAAATGTCAAAAAATAATAATCATGTAATTTAACACTATGTAGCTTGCTCTGTGTTGTAAATGGGATATATTTTTAATGTCTGGGAGTCATTGGGCCAACTGGGACATAAGAGAAATCTTACTGTGTTACAGCGCTCTCTAGTGGTCTTTCCTTCAGTTTACCCTCGGAAGTACAGCAACAATAAGAATTAATTTTCACGGATTTCTTTACTGGATATGAAATATATATCTGGCTTCCAACTTAGCGTGACAAAAGAATTTACTAGCAAAACAGTTTCTCAGGTATTTAAATAATCAAAATTTAGGGGATCAGTATTGCTTGAGGTGATTGTAGCCGTATTAGTGCACTTGCGACAGAAACAATTGAGTACTGACGTGATACTTTTTTTATTTGCACTAACATACAATTTTGAGGACAAGCTTTCGGGGTATGTCCCCTTCTTCAAGGTCCAAGCAGTACTACCTTGAAGAAGGGGACATTGAAGAAGGGGACATACCCCAAAAGCTTGTCCTTAAAATTGTATGTTAGTGCAAATAAAAAAAAGTATCACGTCAGTACTCAATTGTTTCTGGGGATCAGTATATAAGGCATTGCAACTAAATAGAAATGTACTGTGAATTGAAATCTTGTTATGCAGGGCCCTCTGAATCTTCCTGTATTCATTTGTATTGTAATTGTACTGTTTGCCCTTACGTTGTAAAGCGCTGCGTAAACTGTTGGTGCTATATGAATCCTGTATAGTAATAATAATGAGTTACTGTACTTTTTACTTTATCATTGCATGTGGCATTACTTAAGGGATAAGTGTATATTCACCTAAAGCTTTGACAATCAGTATTTGCCATCTGCCTACAAATAATGATACTTATTAGAGATTAGTGGATCTAGTTAGTACTTGGAGTAAATATGGTCAGTTCACATGCCCCAGTTCACCTTTGGCATTGAATTTGATGAAGACTAGCAGGGGAAAGGTCCTTTCCAATGTAAAAGTATACCTCTTTTGGGAAGGGGGGTTTGCCAAATGACACTCCCCATACAGGATATTGTGCTAAACCTGTAGGTAAATAAGAGAACCAGAACTTTTGTTAAAGCGGAGCTTCACCCAAAAGGGGAAGTTCCGCTTTAAGGACTGCTCCCCCGCTCCCCATTAAGGATTGGCACCTTTGGGGGGGGGGGACCTGAATTTGACAGGTACCCGCTCCCACGTCCGGTCCGATCGCCTAGGCGATTGGAAACGGAAGGTGTCCTCCCTCCTCACCTGTAGTCTTTTGGACACCCAGAAGACTACAGGACCATTCATGAAGCGCAGCGCTGCTCGTGCATGCGCAGTGGGTACCCGGCTGTGAAGCCGCAAGCTATCACAGCCAGGTGCCCACACTGAAGATGCCGGCCTCCTGGAATGCAGGACGGCTGGTGAAACTGGCTGCAGGGGACACACTGCGGGACCGAGGGACAGGTAAGTGGCTGTTTTTTAGTTTTTGTAGCTGCTGACTTTTATTTTTTTACAGCGTGAGTGGAACTCCGCTTTAAGTGGAAAAGTGAGTTTGATATAGAAGGTTGGCAGTGCCTCTACCCAGTACAGGAACAGAGGGGATTACAAAGTAATTTGGAGGAGAAGAACTACCGCAACCAGTATACAACATTAACCATAGATGCACACCAGTATAGAAATTATACAAGTTTTATATAGGAAGAGATTAATAGCAGTACATACATCCAATGTACAAACAGGTATTATCAGCAGAAGGTCTAATAGGAGTTCTGGTGGAATTGTGTACTTATACCCAGATTTATATATAGTTATCAATAGAGATACTTCCATTAATGTTCCAGAAAAGTACAGTTGTAGGGGCCCCTGAGGATGATGTGGGATATGTCTTTGTGTTGGAGACCTGAAGTCAAGATCTGCAGCCATGGGGGGATCCTCCAACTGTTGTCCAACAATCCTGGAACAGAGCTTCTCACCAGCAGGAACTATGGTGTGGCATTGGAACTGAGTCTGCTTATCTGCTCTGCACTTTAGTCCTTTCCTAATAGTTTCTAATCTGACATGTAACCGGACCTTTACGCTAATGATCCCAACGTGGCCATCGGAAGTCTAATCTGGCTCTAGCCTATGCTGGTTATCAGGCCCTGAACTAAAACTAGCTATAGAATCCTGGACCAGAAGGAGCAGGGTTACCTAGAATAACAGGAGCTGCATATAAAATATATTGCCATAAACATGTTCACCTACTAGTATACTGGAAGGAGACCACTACACACATACAGTAGCATAAAGCTAATTATCTGGCATCATGCATGTGAATTAATAAGAAGGACAGGGCAAAGATATTCTGTCTGTTACAAGGATTTGCACTCAGCAGCTGCAGTTAAACAATTACATCACAGGAATAATTGCTTAATAGTCCCTTCTGGCTTGGGATTTAGCAGCATGAACAGGGCATGTGGCCTGTATGGATTTAAAAGGGGTCTTGACTTTAACACTACTTAGGGTTACAGGATGAGAATCCAACCCCATCTATGCTGTTACGAATTACCATACACTACAATCAAATGCTATTCTAAGAAGCAAGTATAGGAACAGTTATTTAAAAGTGGAGGGGGGGGGGGATGATTCTTGTCACATAACCTTCTGCAGCAATATAACTTTAGATCCTGCCAGGTGATGGAGCTACCTGCATGGGGGAGGGGGTCCTGCTGACACCTTTCTTAACAAAAATTAACCAGTTAGTGGTTCTCTAAATCACTTTTTACAAGGCAAATTGAAAATTTGTCAGCAAAACTCATTATTAGCGCTTCTTTAATTGTTATGACAAATAACAATCATTATATTTTACCAAAGTGCACATTATGGGGTTGATTTACTAAAGGAAAATGGACTGGGCATTTGCACTCTGCAAGTGCAGTTTCTCCAGAGCTTAGTAACTATGGTAAAGCTCTGCTTATTTCCACCATCCAATCATGTGCAGCAAATGTTTTTCCGTGCGCCTGTTTGGGTATTCTTTGTAGCATGAAGCTTTAGCTCATTTACCAAGCTGCAGAGCAACTGAACTTGTAGAGTGCAGCTGCACCTGTGCAAGTGCACAGTCTATTTGCCTTTAGTAAATCAACCCCTATGTCTTTTAAATACATTTTCAGCTTTCTTGCAGTTCACAGTGAGCTTATTTTTACCAGCATGCAGAGGTATTGGTCCCTTCGTTCATTCTGCACATGCGCTGCTGCGACATTAATGACTCATTCGGGGCCGACCTGTAAACATCAATAGTGTATAATCAGCTGCAGTGGTGGCATTTGGACCCAATTCAAAATGAATGGGCTGCTTTAACACCATGCACATTAATGCACAAAATAACACACATTGTCTTATCCATTCAATCTGAAAAAGGCTCCTCCTGACCCACTACTACCTTTCCAGTGATCCCCTGCTACTAATACCCCCCATTGCAGTTGCCACCAAAATACCTGATGTTGCTGATTGTCAGAGCCTAGAGGGAGCAATGATATCTTCTCTGCTATGTGACAGTGCTTGGTCACAGCAATTGCCACTAAACCCACCATCACATCGTACTCTGTATACGCTGGGTATATTGCACCAATTAAACCAGAGGTAGGAGCAGCAGGGGATCACTGAAAAGGTGAGTCTTTAGAGTACATTGTGGAGGGGGTTAATTCATGGACACTGTCACTTTGACCTGAATGGCTGTGACAGTGTGTCTTAATGTGCGTGCACTGCAATGCAATGTACCTTTAGCTATTTAGCATTGTTCTAAAATAAAGCACCATTCAAACTTGCAGTAATGGGTAGTAAAGCACATGTATGCCATGGTGCATTGCAGTGCATCAGAATGCACCAATACGGTAGAGGCCAATGTACTTACACAGAGCACATGGCAAATGCTGTGGTGCACTGCATTGAAAAAAGGGTCAAGTAGGTTTTTGCCTGTGTTGGGGTGCATGGGCCTTGGGGCAAATAATCACATGCAGGAACACAACACAGCACAGTGCAAAAGTATAAATCTAGCCTAAAATACCCCTAATTTGTGCAAGAATATGTAATGTGTGTACTGCAATAGGGGCCGATTTGTAATGGAGAGTACATTTTTAAAGGCCTCCTGTATCAGGAGTTAAACTGTTACTAAACCCAGGATCCTGCATTCACTATATCTGGTCTTCCACAGTACACAGAACATGGAAGTGAAATTATTTTAGTAAATATAAACTGCTAAATACTTTCTCATCACCAGTTAAAGCAGTCTTGTGACTTATATCAGTGTTCAGCATAGCACTGGATAAAGCTTGTAGGAGTTTTCTTTCTGCTCTAGGAGGATGCAAAACCCCTGACCTCTGTCTGGACAGTGCTGATTGGCCTTGTGCTGATCACATGCATTCTCCCAAGAAACAAAAACACCTCTCTAGCAATACACACTAAACTGAGCATGTGCAGAATGACTATGGTTCAGTCTGTCTCATCAGGAGATAAGAAGTGGACATTTGAACAAGAGGAAGAGCAGAGAAGCCAGGATCAAACAGCTTTTTTACACAATGCAGAGGATTAACGCCTTAGGTTCCGCAGTGAGTATAACAAGCATACAGACTGATTTTACTGTTGTTACTTTAAGGCACAACTCCTGATACAGGATGTTATTAATGTGATGGGCAGCCACTTGGCTGTCAGATCACATTGATATAGCTAGGCTGCAAGCTCACTGGTTGCATGGGTTTCCTTCAGGTTGTCTGGTTTTCTTCTACACTCCAAAGGTATGCTGGTAGGTTAATTGGTTCTTGTCTAAATCGGCCCTACTATGTGTGTACATAGGTTATTACATTTTGCAAGTCAGTCCCAAACCAATGCAAATGGGGAGGGTTGAGGAAAGACTTTAGTAAGCTACCCTGTAAAAAAAAAAAAAAAAAAAGAAGGAAACCGCCAAGGGAATTCCATAGAAAAGGCTCCCAAACGTTTCAGATATGGTGCCCAGGGTGTTGACCAAAAGAATTGCTAAGAGTTGGATACACCTGAACTGATGTAACACACAAGGTAATGCTGGATAATCAGTAGTTCTACCTGAAGACTGAACCTCCACTTTGGCAGAGGCCATGTGCCACCTTTGACATTGGACACTGAACCACCACTGAAGGATTTCAAGAACAAATATCTTCAGGACACTTGAGTATGAACCATCTTCTGTAATTACCTAGCCTACAAGGGCAGTGGCGGGTAGGCAGAAGATGAAATACATTTTTGCTTATTTTTAGATAATAAGCTTACTTTAAGCAAATATTTGTGACCAGTTAACTTCAATTTGTATGGCAATTTCTTAGTAGATTGTATGAAGGGTTATTTTTGGTTTTCCAACCCATGTAAATAAATAGCCAGCAATATTTTAAAACAAAAAGGAAGCGGATGTGTTACACAATTCAATCTCTTTTCCGTACTGCATTGCAAAATGACAGTGAGTATATTATTAGCTTCTGTTCTTAACTGATATCCTCCATTTCTTCATGTTTTAACTCTCCCAAGAATAAACCAAATCTCTGGAACACTTACTGAACTCGAAAAGGGCGTACTGCTTTTACAGATACCTGTATTAAAAGCAGTCAGTTTTAAAGTTCAATCCTAAAGATAAATCTGAAAATCACATAGGAGTAGATAATATAATATTGGAATGCACGCTGGTATATTCCAGTTACACCTAGAATAAATAGAGCAGTACAGTTTTCGGTAGGAAACCAATCAATACGTTAATTATATAAATAATTCTCACATGAGTGCACCAACTATTGTGTGACCTTTCAAGGTCCATATAAATGACTGGGTATGCTCACTCTGTGAATTTCTAAGTTGCACATGCTGATTTTTTTTATATTTAACACGCCTCTAATGAGAAATAGCTGTGTGTCATCACAGTGACTCACATTATCACATATTTATAAAGATTAGCAAAATGTTCCTGTACATTGATCGATTAATTCAGATAAATTGTCATAATGTACCATGGTCATCTGGACTTCTATACACAAGCTCCAGTAATATAGCAATATTTGCAGGAGGCTGGACGAGTGCAACAGCCAGTATTACACTGTTGTCACTATTCCAAGGTCTCTTATCCATAACTTCATATACACATCCAAAATACAAGTTTGCATACCCTGACAGAAATGTTGACATTTTTACATTGATATTGATATTATGACTGATCATGTCAAAAATATATTTTTTATTTAAGGATAGTGATCATATGAATCCATTTATTATTGTATAGTTCTTTGGCTCCTTTTTAAATCATAATGATAACAGAGATCACCCAAATGGTTCTGATCAAAAGTTTTCATACCTTGTAATGTTTGGCCTTCGTACAGACATGCGAGGTGACACATACAAGTTAAAATTGCAATTAAAGGTTAATTTCCCATACCTGTGGTTTTTTAAATTGTAATTAGTGTCTGTGTATAAATAGTCAATGAGTTTGTTAGCTGTCACGTGGATGCACTGAGCAGGCTAGATACTGAGCCATGGGGAGCAGAAAAGAAATGTCAAAAGACCTGCATAACAAGATGGTGGAACTTTAAAAAGATGGAAAAGGATATAAAACGATATTCAAAGCCTTGAATGTTCCAGCCAGTACTGTTCACTTAATAAGAAGTGGAAAATTTAGGGATCTCTTGATAGCAAGCCAAGGTCAGGTAGATCAAGAAAGATTGCAGCCACAACTGCTAGAAGAATACAAAGAAGGATACAAAAAAAAATCCACAGGTAGCCTCAAGAGAAATACATGCTGCTCTAGAAAAAAGACTGTGTGGTTGTTTAAAAGGAGCACAATACCACAGTACTTGAACAAAAATAATCTGCATGGTCAAGTGGCCAGAAAGAAGCCTTTACTGCGCCAATGCCACAAAAAATCCCGCTTACATTATGCCTGACAACACCTTGGTGCTCCTTACTGGGCTTTTTTTGTGTGGCATTGGTGCAATAAAGGCTTCAATCAATGCGCAAATATCATGATTTCTGCCAGCGTATACTAACTTTTGAGCACAGCTGTATAAAGCCCTTTTTTTATAGCCTCAAAACCAGAATTCCAATAGCCTCCTGCCCACATTCCTATAGCCACACATATATAACTTTGTGTCCATTTACAGTATTAAGCAAGTTTCGTATAGCGTTACATCCATAGCTCCATATACCCATCTACAAAATAAAGTCATCTTTCTTTAACCTCACATCCATAACTTCATATACTCATCTACAATACAAAGCCATCTTCCTATAACCTCACATCTATACTCTATATATTCATCTACTATATTGAAACATCATCCTATAACCTCATATCGCCAAATGCATAGAGCCATTTTCCTATAGCATCATCCATAACTCCATATACCCATCTACAATATAAAGCCCTCTTCCAATGCATTACATCCATAACTTGATGTACTCATCTGCAATGTAAACCCATCTTCCTATAACCGCACCTCCATAAATCCATAGAACCATCTTCCTGTTACATCATATTCATAACTCCATAAACCCAGCTACAATTTATAGCCATCTTCCAATAAACTTATATCCATAACTTCATGTATCCATCTACAGTTGTGGCCAAAATTATTCAACCCCCACTGAAATTGAGTGTTTTGGCCAGTTTGACATTGCTTTTGATCATTCAGTCATCTTGCTTACATTTACATTAAAGAGGCACTTGTAGGTCAGACAAATATAACATAACAGTTATAATGAAATAACCACAAATGTCTTTTCTGTGCTCACAGCATTATCAGTTTTATTCAACCCCCAAGTGACATTCAATCTTAGTACTTAGTACAGCATCCTTTTACAGTTATAACAGCTTTTAAACGTGAAGCATAGCTTGACACAAGTGTCTTGCAGCGATCTACGGGTATCTTCGCCCATTCTTCATGGGCAAAGGCCTCCAGTTCAGTCACATTCTTAGGCTTGCGCACTGCAACTGCTTTCTTTAAGTCCCACCAGAGGTTCTCAATCGGATTTAAGTCTGGTGACTGCGATGGCCACTCCAAAATGTTCCAGCCTTTCCTCTGCAACCATGCTCTAGTGGACTTGGAGGTATGCTTGGGATCATTGTCCTGTTGAAAGGTCCAACGTCTCCCAAGCCTCAGGTGTGTGACGGACTGCATCACGTTTCCATCCAATATCTCCTGGTACTGAAGAGAATTCATGGTACCTTGCACACGCTGAAGCTTCCCTGTACCTGCAGAAGCAAAACAGCCCCAAAGCATGATTGACCCTCCACCATGCTTCACAGTAGGCAAGGTGTTCTTTTCATCATAGGCCTTGTTCTTCCTCCTCCAAACATAGCGTTGATCCATGGGCCCAAACAGTTCTAATTTTGTTTCATCAGTCCACAGAACACTATCCCACAACTTTTGTGGTTTGTCCACATGGCTTTTGGCATACTGCAGTCGACTCTTCTTATTCTTTGGAGACAGCAAGGGGGTACGCCTGGGAGTTCTGGCACGGAGGCCTTCATTACGCAGTGTGCGTCTTATTGTCTGGGCTGAAACTTCTGTACCCACATCTGACAAATCTTTTCTCAGTTCCTCAGCAGTCACACGGGGACTTCTCTCCACTCTACGCTTCAGGTAGCGCACAGCAGTCGAAGTCAGCATCTTCTTTCTGCCACGACCAGGTAGCGTTTCAACAGTGCCCTTTGCCTTGAATTTGCGAATGATGCTTCCTAAGGTGTCTCTTGGTATGTTTAACATCTTTGCAATCTTCTTATAGCCATTGCCCTTCCTGTGAAGAGAAATCACCTCTTCTCTTGTCTTCCTGGACCATTCTCTTGCCTTCACCATGTTTGTAACCACACCAGTAAATGTCTAGAAGGAGCTGAGTATCACAGTCATTTTAAAGCTGCCTAATTGGTGCTTATTATGCTTGATTGCTGCTCGGTGACATCCACAGGTGTTTTCAATACCTGATGGAAAGCACCTGTATGAACCTCTGTTCTTCAGAGTGGTAGTCTTTAAGGGGTTGAATAATTGTGGCAATGAAGAAACCACATAAGAACCATTTACTACTGTATTACATAAACAATTGATGTCATTTTAGTTGCATTTGGGTAGTTACAACGTCCTTGTAGGATTTGATTCTGAATACAATTCCAAATGTACACTATAGTCCCTAAACCCCTTTACAGCATTGGGGGTTGAATAATTTTGGCCACAACTGTATGATATAGAACCATTTTCCTATAGACTTGACTTCATAACTTCATGTACTCATCTGCAATATAAAGTCATCTTCTTAGCTCCTCAAAACAATAACTTCATAAAATAATCTACAATATAAAGTGATCTTCTAACCTCACCTCCATAACTCTATATACCATCTATACCCATCTAAGATATAGAGCTGTCTACCTATAGACTCACATCCATAACTTTAAATAGTCATCTTCCAATAGCATCACGTCCATAACATCATATGGTCATCTACAATACAGTATAAAGTCATCTTCCTGTAAACTCACACCTGTAACTTCATATACCCATCTACAATATAGAGCCTTCTTCTTATAGAAAATTAAAAAGATGCTGCTGAAATAAACCTGTGTACAAAAAAAAAACCCCTGTGTGACGCAGCAGTCCTAATTGTGAACTAATAGACACAAAGTTACAAAATATACCATATAGACCGCACATAAATGTGTGAGACACAGAACAGTTAATTATATTGATTATCATAATAACCAAGACACATCTATAAAAAAAGTTGTGTGGTCCCAGTATGTGCAAATAAAGTGCAAACATGCTAAATCCTTAATAGTAAACTCCGTATTAAGGTGACAAGTGCTTCATTGTGCTCAGACTGGTGCCCCACATGGAATTACAATCACCATCATTCCTTGACCACCTATCTCTAGGTAAGTCACTAGCGCTTTAATTGGGACTATCCCAAAATGCCATGTGTTGGTACTCTCTCCCGTATGTTCCACAATGTTGCTACTGGTAACCAGTGTGTTATCACCGGGTCAAGTGGTAAGTGATAACCAGTAGTTCTTCTCTGGGGCTAGTTTGATACTAGCACTACTCCTCTCCTCCACAAGCAATGTAGTATGTTGTCAGCATAGAAAAATAAAAAAACGGACGACATCCCATAGTGTAAAACTGTATACTTTTAATATTGGGGATAAATAGTTGAGCTAAAACTTACAAAATAAGTGCCGAACCCTTGGCACTGAGTGTGTTCAGCTCTGTTAATTTGTATTGGAAGAAAAAGATGACCGCCGCGTTCCAGCGTGCATTCCAAAGGGCAGAAGTGACGTCGGTGGAAGTTACGTCATCAAACCTTGATGCATTTCGACCAATAAATCCTTATCAGGAAGTGTAAAACCACCATTTTGGAGATGGTATTTATACCTCCTTGCTGCAGTGCTGTTCCTGATTCCTTTCACGTGTGGTTTGTCTGTGCTCAGCTATGTGCTCACCTTCTTCCTATAGACTCACATCCATAACAGGGCAGCACAGTGGCTAAATGGTTAGCACTTTCGCCTGGCAGTACTAGGGTCGTTGGTTTGAATCCCAGCCACGGCACCACCTGCCTGGAGTTTGCATGTTCTCCCTGTGCCTGCGTGGGTTTCCTCTGGGTACTCCAGTTTCCTCCCACACTCCAAACACATGCTGGTAGGTTAATTGGATCCTGTCTAAAATTGGCCCTAGTATATGAATCTGAGTTATGGACCTTAGATTGTAGGGACTGAGGGTTAGGGACTGATGTAAATGTACAATATATATATATGTAAAGTGCTGTGTAAATTGATGGCACTATATAAGTACCTGAAATATTAATAATAACTTTATATACTTATATGCAATATAAAGCCATTTTCCTATAGCATCACTTACACACTAACACCATGTACTCTTCTACAATATAAAGCCATCCTGCTATAGCCCTCTGCATGTTAATTTACTTTTGTAAGACTTTATGTGCAATTAATACTGCGGTGTTCCACAGCGTTCCCTTAGCAGGCACTTATTCAATGCAAATTGTTTTAATACATGAAACCGAGATGTATGCCTACCAAACCTGAACTGATGTGTTAAAGCATTTGTAAAGATTAAAATTCTTATTTAAACGATAACAAACATGTTATACTTACCTGCTCTGTGCACAGACCTGCCCTGAGCCTCCTCTTCTCGGGTTCCCCGCCGGGACTCTAAGCTCCTTCTCTTCTCCATACACCACCGTAGGAAGCCGCATCCTATGTGGGCGCATATGCAGGCTCACTCCTGAGCAGGGCTGTGTGCGTCAATGTGGAGCCAATGGCTCCTGTTGCTGTGATTGAGTCCTGTAATGAGAGGAAAGAGAGCAGAACTGCTGTATTAGGGCACAGTGCTGGATCAAAATAGGATTCAGGTAAATATAGGGGAGGTGAGGGAGCAAAAGAACCAATGGGAATGCTATGCATTCAGGTAAAAAAATATCCTGCCTTTAGAACGATTTAAAGTAATTATTTCTACTTGTGCAATAATCTGGCTTCTTTATGAAGTTATCTTGTCACCTTCTGTAATCTACTGAGCATTTTGTGTTTGTGTACCAACCAAGCCACCATATTTCACTAGACTCCAGCCACTGGCATGTTAACATACAACATAGATCTATCCCACATATGCACACCAGTACATTACACAAATGTTATATTAAAGGGTAACTCTACTTTCCTGGGGGAACAAATAGCAAAAAAAAAAAAAGAATGATATAGCCTATACAATTGCTACACAAGTCATATTGTAGTTGGATGATATTAAAAATCACCATTCCTTTTTAGTCTGCAACCACTTTAATTTTCTGTAAAATTCAATCCAATATGGCTACTTGGAGGTGTTCTGTACACAGATAGTGTACAGAATACCCCCCAGGTATGTTATTTCCTGCTTGTGTGATTGGCTTACTGATTTTCCCAGAAATCTGTACTAAGATATGTCAGATTTTGGACATCCCCTGCAACAAAAATGTTGTTTTTGGTGAGATGCTTCCAAAGGGAAATCACGTCTAGAGGGATTCAGACCCTGACACTTTCCTCATTAGAGCCCTGCAAATGCAGCTGCTGATTGATAATTATAAAACCATTCCATTCTCCTTCACTTTGCACATGGACACAGACAAACAGCTGTTTCTTCAGAAGAACAAAAGGTAGAAATCCCTGCAATGTACATAGAGCACCCAGTGGGGAAGGTTTTACTCTCAGCAAAAGTGGAATTACTCTTTAAGACTAGAAATAGTAATAACATCATATTTGTTTTTCCTGTGACTGCTGTGTGCTATGTGTGGTTTGACTGTTTACTATGTCTGTTTTATGACTTGTGCCTTTCTGTGGTCTGTGTACTGTGACGGTGTATTCTGCCTCTCTATGTGCTGTGACGGTGTATACTGCCTCTCCGTGCGCTGTGACGGTGTATACTGCCTCTCCGTGTGCTGTGACGGTGTATACTGCCTCTCTGTGTACTGTGACGGTGTATACTGCCTCTCTGTGTACTGTGACTGTGTATACTGCCTCTCTGTGTACTGTGACGGTGTATACTGCCTCTCCGTGCGCTGTGACTGTGTATACTGCCTCTCTGTGTACTGTGACTGTGTATACTGCCTCTCTGTGTACTGTGACGGTGTATACTGCCTCTCCGTGCGCTGTGACTGTGTATACTGCCTCTCTGTGTACTGTGACTGTGTATACTGCCTCTCTGTGTACTGTGACGGTGTATACTGCCTCTCGGTGTACTGTGACTGTGTATACTGCCTCTCTGTGTACTGTGACGGTGTATACTGCCTCTCGGTGTACTGTGACGGTGTATACTGCCTCTCCGTGCGCTGTGACGGTGTATACTGCCTCTCCGTGCGCTGTGACGGTGTATACTGCCTCTCCGTGCACTGTGATTGACTGCGTGTACTGCCTCTCTGTGTACTGTGACGGTGTATACTGCCTCTCTGTGTACTGTGACGGTGTATACTGCCTCTCTGTGCACTGTGAAGGTGTATACTGCCTCTCTGTGTACTGTGACGGTGTATACTGCCTCTCTGTGTACTGTGACGGTGTATA
Organism: Staurois parvus; assembly: GCF_062004578.1. Taxonomy (NCBI): domain Eukaryota; kingdom Metazoa; phylum Chordata; class Amphibia; order Anura; family Ranidae; genus Staurois; species Staurois parvus. The sequence continues at coordinate 2,188,901 of NW_028318029.1, read as the reverse complement.
CTGCCTCTCTGTGTACTGTGACTGCGTATACTGCCTCTCTGTGTACTGTGACTGCGTATACTGCCTCTCTGTGCACTGTGACGGTGTATACTGCCTCTCTGTGTACTGTGACTACGTATACTGCCTCTCTGTGCACTGTGACGGTGTATACTGCCTCTCTGTGTACTGTGACGGTGTATACTGCCTCTCTGTGTACTGTGATGGTGTATACTGCCTCTCCGTGTGCTGTGACGGTGTATACTGCCTCTCTGTGTACTGTGACGGTGTATACTGCCTCTCTGTGTACTGTGACTGTGTATACTGCCTCTCTGTGTACTGTGACGGTGTATACTGCCTCTCCGTGCGCTGTGACTGTGTATACTGCCTCTCTGTGTACTGTGACTGTGTATACTGCCTCTCCGTGCGCTGTGACTGTGTATACTGCCTCTCTGTGTACTGTGACTGTGTATACTGCCTCTCTGTGTACTGTGACGGTGTATACTGCCTCTCGGTGTACTGTGACTGTGTATACTGCCTCTCTGTGTACTGTGACGGTGTATACTGCCTCTCGGTGTACTGTGACGGTGTATACTGCCTCTCCGTGCGCTGTGACGGTGTATACTGCCTCTCCGTGCGCTGTGACGGTGTATACTGCCTCTCCGTGCACTGTGATTGACTGCGTGTACTGCCTCTCTGTGTACTGTGACGGTGTATACTGCCTCTCTGTGTACTGTGACGGTGTATACTGCCTCTCTGTGCACTGTGAAGGTGTATACTGCCTCTCTGTGTACTGTGACGGTGTATACTGCCTCTCTGTGTACTGTGACGGTGTATACTGCCTCTCTGTGTACTGTGACTGCGTATACTGCCTCTCTGTGTACTGTGACTGCGTATACTGCCTCTCTGTGCACTGTGACGGTGTATACTGCCTCTCTGTGTACTGTGACTACGTATACTGCCTCTCTGTGCACTGTGACGGTGTATACTGCCTCTCTGTGTACTGTGACGGTGTATACTGCCTCTCTGTGTACTGTGATGGTGTATACTGCCTCTCTGTGTACTGTGACGGTGTATACTGCCTCTCTGTGTACTGTGATGGTGTATACTGCCTCTCCGTGCGCTGTGACGGTGTATACTACCTCTCTGTGTACTGTGACGGTGTATACTGCCTCTCTGTGTACTGTGACGGTGTATACTGCCTCTCTGTGTACTGTGACGGTGTATACTGCCTCTCTGTGTACTGTGATGGTGTATACTGCCTCTCTGTGTACTGTGACGGTGTATACTGCCTCTCTGTGTACTGTGACGGTGTATACTGCCTCTCTGTGTACTGTGACGGTGTATACTGCCTCTCTGTGTACTGTGACGGTGTATACTGCCTCTCTGTGTACTGTGATTGACTGTGTAATCTTATTGTGCTAGTTTGATTGTACATGGTCTGTTTTCTGTGACTGAGTGTGCAGTCTGCTTGCAGGTTTTAAAAGGGACTTTTACCAGCCAATGAAATGGTCTGTTTTCCCCACTTATTTTCCGTGTTCTTGTTATGTTGTAATATACTTACAACCCATTGGTTCCAGCAATGTCCTCTTCTCATGTCCCACTTTCCTGCTCCAGGTCCTGTCCTGAGTCGTCATTTTCATTGTTTATGTCATGAAGAGCCAGATGTCTTTTCCTGGTTCCTACAGCCAAACCCATACCAACGATACAGCACCAGATTCCTGTGCATGTGGAAGATCTGGCACCTATTTACATGAATGGAAAGTAATGCCTTCTGGGATATATGATTACAGTATCTCATATGGCAGCAGGGGGAAACCGCATTCTCACCTAGGTCAGCAGCAGATTGACACAGATGAAAAAAAGGCAAATGTAAGATTGATAGGGAGAGTATGTAGGGTGGAGGGGAGTGCAACAGGGCAGAGAGCAGAGACAGTTGGTGCATGAGCAATGAGAGTGTAAAGTTGTTTCTGTCCAGAATGCTTTTAGTAATGGTGACAGTAAGCAGGATGTGCCCTTCTACAAAGGCAAGATTGAAGGGAAAGATGAATATTAAGGAGGAGAGCAGACCGCAAAATGGAAGCATACCCATGGAGGGTGTAAAGCTTAGGCCTCATGCACACTGCTGCTCCTAAATATGAGTTCAGAAGCTTTTGGTGTTTTTTTGCCAAAGCCCCTGGGCAGCACAGTGGCTAAATAGTTGGACTTCTGCCTGGCAGCACTAGGGTCATTGGTTTGAATCTCAACCACGGCAACACCTGCTTGGAGTTTGTGTTCAGGAGAGGAACGTTTTGTCCAAAAAATGTCAAATGCGGCAGAAACACGCATAACCGTGTGCAGATGAAGGTAAACATGCCTAAGCGCTAACCGTGTTTAGTACTTGGCCGTTTATTCATTTTAATGGCAAATACTCTGGCCAATTAAATTAATAAATATGCAAGCGCTAAAAGCAGCTAAACACGGGTAAACGCAGTACCAAGTTTACACACGTTTTTGCCATGTTTATGGTTTTTATGCTGGCAATAAGATAAGCGTTCCAGTGTGCATGAGACCTTAATGGGTGTAAGAAGCTTCTAGTACATCTTTCTATATTATACAAGGGAGAGGAAGGATATCTCTGCATCCTGGAAAGGCTAGCTCATGGTAGTGTGGACCATGGGATTTGTGTGCTGGTGCCAAGATACAGGGAAAAAACCAGTTCATGTGTGGGATGTGGAATCTCACCACTAATGCATAGTCTTTGCAACTAAATTTAGGACCGGTGGTAGAATCCTCCTTGTGAAAGTGTAGTATAGGCTAGGATTTGGATTTATAGGATAGGATTTGTTAAGTGAATAAAACTTGTCAAGAAAGAATTTTAGAAGGAGGAAATGTAATACAATTTTAGTTAATTATTCTGCTGCTTCCCTAAAGGATGAGGCAGAAGGACACAGAAAAAAGTTCCTCCTGATGGAAAATATATACGTAGCTCATCTGTGTCCTGAGTTTTTTCTTTTTTTTTACCTTTGTATGCTACTGTGTCATGAATTTTAAATAAGTGTGTGCTGGAAACTTTTAATGATCTCCTAAAATTCCTCCCTCTGGCTTGAAGTATTCCGCTTTATAGAAGACAGAGATTTGTATGTCAGCATTCCTTCTGTTTCTTGTTAAGCCCTACAGCTCTCTCAGTAAGTCTGTTGCTGTAAACGTATAATGTGATAAGTTATTAGGATGTTCTAATCATTTATCCATATGTCTGACTCTCACAGGTCTAGTATATGAATGCAGCTTTAGTTTAAAATCATGATATAATTTATATATCTCTTACTGGCTATGATAGTAGATAGGACATATGTTCTAATTAAGGAGGCACTCCACCTCCAATGTATTTTTTTTTTAATACCCCCTCTTACCTTTTTTTGCAGGGGTGGCCCACAATATGCATACTCAAATGCCCAGCAAATCCAAAGTTGCCCTGTTGTAATCCGCCACCGCATACGAGGTCCCATGCCACTATCTTCCTTATGTCATTGGAGGCTGGCTGTCTCAGCAGCCAGCCCACCTAATGATATGCTGCCAGATCTTTCCTTCTCAAACTTCAATGTGGAAACCTGCAGCCTCCTGGGATTTGTGACGTGTATATTCCAGGAGGCTTTAGGAGCAATACATCACCTAGGTTAGGGGTGGGCAACTGTGGCCCTCCAGCTGTTGTAGAACTACAAGTCCCATGAGGCATTGCAAAATTGACAGTTACAAGCATGACTCCCAAAGGTAGAGGCACGATGGGAATGTAGTTCACCAACAGCTGGAGGGCCACAGTTGCCCACCCCTGACCTTGGTGAGAATGGAGGCAGGAGTAAAAAAAAAAAAAAAAAAAACACAACCAAAATGTCGGCTTCTTAGATTGCAGAAATAGGGAATGGGGATGTAGAGTACATTTTTGTGTGAAGGTTTGCTTTGAAATGCGTTCATGTAATAATAGCAGTATAGCTAAGACTTACAGAGATATATTTTCCATATTGGCACTGGTAGTCTTGGGTAAGCAAGGTTATAGGGAACAGCAACAGGCCCTCACATTTACAAACCGAGCAGGGGCGGACTGACAACTCATGGGGCCCCTGGGCAATAGGGGATCATGGGGCCCCTGTGTCCTTGCCCAAACTCAAAAAAGCCTATGAAATAGGTACCAGGGGCATCTCATGGGCCCCCCTACTGACCCCAGGCCCTCGGGCAGTGCCCGAGTTTCCAAATGGTCAGTCCGCCCCTAAACTGAGATGTATTTTTCATTATTCTGTGGCAAAGCTCAGCAAGAAAACTGTGTAGAAGGGGTACAGGGGATGTTGAGAAAAGAAGGCTAGGAAATGTGAAATGTCAATGCCAGTAAATGTTTAACAATGAGGGTACCAAATGACCTTATGGAATTGGGTAGATTGGCTCTTTTAGTGTGCTCATGTGTCTTTTGTGCCAAACTGGTAAATTGACATACTGCCTGGTACTCACCTCTAATTTTGAATGTCAAGCTTACCTGCATACAGACCTGTGTACTTTATGAACAGCATGGGCAACAGTTGTTTAATGAAACATGTCATCATGTGAATCAAGTGTCCAACCTCCAAGCTATTTTGGGGTATTTGTGACCCAATGACACACAATTTAAATGTGGATTTATATGGCAAAAAGGTATAAAATAGTAGCAGGAGTAAACTGAGCTGGAATTAGCTCCAAAGCTGCCCATAGATGGAATTATTTTCTTATGGTGCTTGATGAAATTTGAGTTTCAGGTGGCCCTGTCAATACCCTCCCACCCGACATCCTTTGATTTGAAATTCTCAGCCATCAAACCATATTCAGAAATTATATGGGGATCCCTGCAGCTGCGCACAGAGGTTGCCATAATGCCTATATACTGGAAATTAGCAGCATTTGTATGCAAGCACATAAATCCCCTGTACATACGGTCTCTAGCAGGTCCGAAATATTTGTCCAAGACCTGTGTCACATCTGTGCTACCACTAGATTTTTCAAGATGGTGGTGCAGGAAGGTGACAAGGTAGGGGCGTGATGAGGGGGTAAAGTTCCACTTTAAGAAACGCAAACACAGAATGAACATCTTCCTTATATTTGGATGCCAAAGCAGCTCACATGTGCCTTCTGTATGACTCAATACGCTTCAAGGTTTTCAATTTTTGGCATCGCCCTCTTTGTGGTTTTATGTACTAGTGCTGCAAACAGGGGTAACAGGGAGTGTAACTATATACAGTAACAGCACTAAAGGCACAATAGTAAAACACAATGGGGATGTGGAATTAGAATATCTACTTAGAATTCTTTCATATTTAGCTTAAAAAGACTCTTCAACTGAAAGGGTTTTTTTAATTAACGAGGAACATTGTAATTGCATTTACAGAAACTGTCACATCTGCTTTTATTGTGTTCATGGTTATACAGAAAGGAAAATACGCAAGTGCCTTATGTTGACAGGAAGTTGTAATTTGGTGGCATTTGGTGCTTTGCATCGAGTGCATAGTGGTATCATGTATTTGCATATTGAGTAAATCTTGGTATCCTACATGATTTAAACAAAACATATGCATACACTACTTTGTGGCTTAATAGGATACGTAGAATGTCATCTGTACTCTATTAGAGAAGATAAAAATGGAACAGCCAAAGAAGGCTTTCAAAGGTAGGACTCTGCTTTCCAAAAACAATATTTACGTTTTTAAATAGGTCTACATGACAATTTGTTTATCCAAACATTGTGTTATATAGGAATAAATAATTGAAGTGGTATTATAATAGTACACAAATAGCTCTTAGGTGTATGAATCACTGATGTGAAGGAAATTTACATATGAAATAATCAATGAAGGTCCTTCTTCAAAAATGCAGCCAGTATTCAAGATAAAGAACATTTATCAATTTTTAAATAGTGCAAGTTAGTGCAAAACAGGAATAGTGAGAGAAATATGCTGTAAGAATTATGAGAAAGCAGCTTGACTCATAAATCCCGCACAAGTCACACTGCGACTATTTACTTATTTCAGGTACTTCTGTAGCACCGTCAATTTACACAGCCTTTTACATATATAGTGTACATTCACATCAGTCCCTAGCCCTCAAGGGGTGTACAATCTAAGGTCCATAACTTACATTCATACATATACACACTAGGGCCAATTTTAGACAGGATCCAATTAACCTACCAGCATGTCTTTGGAGTGTGGGAGGAAACCGGAGTACCAGGCGGAAACCCACGCAGTCACAGGGAGAACATGCAAACTCCAGGCAGGTAGTGCTGTGGTTGGGATTCGAACCAGCGACCCTAGTACTGCCAGGTGGAAGTGCTAACCATTTAGCCACTGTGCTGCCCGTTTAAGTTTTTAAATAGGTCTACATGGCGATTTGTTTATCCAAGACTATATAAACATATCCCTGAGCAATGGCTTTTGAGTGCAATGCAGTCTCAGTTCATTTATGTATCTGTCACGTGTCTGAATGACATCTTTTTTTTCAGGTGCCCAGACTTGCAGGCGTATGCATCGCATAGGTATGCAAATCTAAAGCAAATGTATTGCTAAGTCAAATGCAGTTAGATTTGCACTAGATCTGCACCTAATTATTAGATCTAGATCTGCACCTAATTATCACTTGCATGATATACTGTATCTCACCTAAATGATATATAAACTTTTAAACGGTAACAATAAACCTCTTTTATTTGGGCCCTTTTCGCATGTTGAAGCACTTTGTTATATCTGTTCAATGACTGACGTGTATGAATAGTATGTTGAAGCACTTCATAAATTGTTGGTGGTATAGAAATGCCTGGAATAAGTACAAAAATTACCTTTGAACCTATCAGAAATCTTTCTGGCTGTTAAATGTCTTTGCTGCATGCCTTCTCTGCACTCTTTATCAGTTACATTGCTCCCTGTTATTTGTGAGGGCTACACAACTTCTTCCCTCTATGTTATGGAAAAGAGGAAAGGGGAATGTTGTTGTAGTCTTGTGGTAGGTCCTAGTATAGGGTGTTCTGCTTTTCCATAGTACGGTAAGTGTCATGGTGTGAGGTCAGGTTCAGAGACCAGTTGCTATAGCAGTGTAAGGCTTACCTGAAAGCAGCAGGATAGGTACACCAGCAGGTCATCCTGGGAAATGACGCAGGCTCACCTGAGGTGCGGGGTCTAAGCATTAACCGGTTTTCACCAGAGCTCCTAGTGGTGGAGATGGATTTGGCTGCGTGTAAGGCTACGTTCACACTAGCGTTGTGTGCAGGTGGCAGAGAGGCGTTTGGGAAGCGTTTTTACCACTTCCCAAACGCCTCTGCCAATTCTGCACATTACAGCACATGGTGCTGTTCTAACGGGAGCGTTTGCGTCGCATCAAAACGGACGCCTCTGGTCGAGTCAGGAGGCTTTGAAGCCTCCTATTCTCGTCTATGGTGCCGCTCCGCAAACGCCCGGCCGGCGTTTGCGGTGCGGTTGTGATGCAGTTGCGGGGCGTTTGCGTAGCGGTAACACCACTCAAACTGCATTATAGGCGTTTGTGGGGCGTTATTAACGCTCGGCAAACGCCTAGCAACCGCCGCTAAACCATGCATGCGGCGTTTGCAGAGCGTTAAAAAACGCTCCACAAACGCCGGACCAACGCTTGCCAAACGCTATAGGGGCGTTTGGCAAGCGTTAGTAAAACAGCCAAGTGTGAACGAGCCCTTAATACCAGGTCGCACATCTCAGGATCACCCCACCAGGGAATGAGCAAGCCGGTAACCGATAGTGGATCAAACAGGTTAGGGATCAAACAGAAGCAGAGTCAGTTAACAAGCCAAGGGTCAGTCACAAACGGTAGTAGATGAGGATGAAGCAAAATCGTAGTCCAGGAACAAGCCAAAGGTCAGTAGCGAAGATATAGACGGCAGCAGGAGAGACAAGCAGGATATTGGCTGGGAAGGCACAATAATCTGGCAACCAGGAAGTGCAGAGACATGGCTTTTATCAGGAAGTTCATGGGAGGAGCAAGGAGTTCAAGGTTCATCAGAAAACAAGTCACAAGGCAGGATAGTCCAATAAATCAGGCAGAGTGCTGTTCAGCATCCCAGGTAGCTCAGTGAGAAGAGTCGCCGCCTGACATAGTAGAAGTCCCAGGTTCAAGTCCAGGCCCTGACAGTAAGTAAGCATTGTCATGCTAGGACAGATAGTGACATGGCAGAATTGCCAAGGGTTCACAGAATGGTATTTCTATCACACTACTGTGGTTTACTACATGCAGAAAAGCTTTATATTCTTTGCACTGCACAAATGAACACTGTTCCCTATTGGTCACACAGAAAATGACAGCTTCACTTTGTTTCTAGTGATGCTTTTAACCTTATTAAGTGTTCTTGCATGGCAAGACCACTTACTGTTATCTCACATATATATTCTTATTATTATAGCCAAATTTACCACCCTAACTCCTCCCACAGTTTTTACACTACATAGACAGTAATATACCGAAACATGCGGATTGTTCCCGATTGGTGTGCTATTACTTTGTGGAATGTTTTGCCGAATGGTTCACGAAATATCGGCGTTTTTGTGGTGAAACTGGTCCCATAGGAATGGATGGCGGAAAGTTCAAAACTAGAGTGGGAGCTGACAAAAGCTAGAGTGTGAGATGAAAAATCAGGACTTGATTTGTAAACTGCCATCACTCCATCGTTTTCAAGCCCACCTACACAAATCTTATATCAAAACGTTCAGCTATCCCTGCTGCCACAAAAAATGTCCACGACTAAGCCATAGTCCTGATAGTTTTCACAATATGACCATTTGTTTGCTAACTCACACCGCCCATTGACATTCATTGAAACTCCACTCTAGCCACCTCAGATTTGAAAGGCAATTTCTAAACTGCGACTGGGCCTTCATTTTTAATATTTCAGAGACATACTATGCATCAAAATGTAGGTCTGGGTCTTGTGATTCTCACAATACAAGCTCTTTGGTGTAGGAGTTATAATTTTTAAACTACAGTAGTTTGAATATGGCAACCACCAGTGAAGTGAGCAAGTTGGAGCAGTTTGTTTTTAACTGCTCTTCTCTGCCCTTGCTGTAGAGTGAGTTGCCATAGGAACCCAGGTGTGTGAGCAGGCAGCAGAGTGACGAGCCACTCCACCCAGTTACTCAGCCCACTCCAGTTGTAGACTACTGGTGGAGGCAAGAACACTTCATACAATTTCCCCAGAAATTGTAGCTTGTCTAGTTACTAAAATAATACTTCTTATATTGACTATTGATAAGGTTTAGGTCTACCATGGGTTCAGGGTAGATACTGTTGAAGGATAAATATATATATAAACCTGTGCTAATAAGAACTACAATAGATAATAATCAAAAATGAGGTGTAAAATATATAGCAGCTGAACACAAAAACCCTGATACTAGGAAATCAACAATAAATACATAAAAGTGCAGCGCTTAAAAAGTTGCAAATAATCATAAGAAAACAGTGAAAAATGTGTCAAAAATATTCCATCCAAAAAAAAAGAAAAGTACCAGAGGCTGTGATGAAACAAAAGATATCCAAGGATAGTTGTTGTGTCACCAACCACTACTACAGAAGGCTCACCAGAAAGGCATGACCCCCTGTTAAGAGTGGTCAATCGCACTTTGTTAAACAACCCAGAAAGCTGGTCACTCGAATCCTCCTCCAGATCACCAAAACAGCAGATAAGGATCTTCCAAACAATGGACCTTAATTAGGGTAGCCAAACCATTCAGGATAAGACTTGGACTCATAGTGGAAAACATGCAAAGAAAGAACACTCCACATAGTGTAAAACCCTAATCACAACATTTATTTAAAGTATGGTTGCACTCACATGTAAGAAAACATCATTAGGCATTCAATGGCAAAAAAAAAAATCTAAATTTTCCACTTTCCAAAATGGCCACCGGCCAAAATCTTAGAGAAAGCTTTGGTTAAGGAGCCCATGTTTGCAATATTTGTGCTCCCCAGTTTTCTCAGGATTCCATAAAAAGTCCCAGTGATGTCAAAGGCACCTAGGTAAATGTGCCAGAAGTGAGGGTGTAAGGTAAGCATTCTTTCCAATTTCTTTACAATTTTTTCCTGTGTTTTTTTTTTTTCTACATTTTTGGCATGGAGAGGGTGGAGGGAGGGGTGCTGCAGGATAAGAGGATTTTCATGCCTAGTCTGGCAAAGTTTTTTTGGTTATACTTCTATTGTGAGTCACAGGAGTGCTCTCCTGTGACCCAGAATCAACAGACAGCGGGTCAAGGCCTGCTTTGGCTGATGTCACAGAGCAGCTCCAGGCTCTGGAAAGATCCAAACAATATATTCAGGATCCACCCAGCTGTCTGATTGACTTCTGGCTTTGGCTCTCAGGGCGTGGCTGACGGCTGAATTCATCTGTGCCTGCCCCTCTTACTGTCACTGCTCTAAGCTCAGAGCTGATCAAGAACTGAGCAATCAGTGGTCAAATGATTGCTCAGTTCTCCTGCTAGAGCCAGTGGGGGGACAACTGCAGCATTACAGTGATGCCATGGCTTAGAGGTGAGTATGCAAATTTGTTTTTTGTAATCCCAAACTTCTCCTTTAACCACTTCCTGTCCAGACGCTTTTACCCCCTTCCTGTTCAGGGCAATTTTCAGCTTTCAGCACTATCACACTTTGAATGGCAATTGCACGGTCATGCAACACTGTACCCATATGAATTTTTTTCCATTTTTTTGAGACAGATAAAACTTTATTTTGGTGGTATTTATTCACCACTGGGATTTTTATTTTTTTTGCTACGTAAATGAAAAAGTCCAAAAATTTTGCAAATAAATAATATTTCATAATAAATCCTGATCAAAATGTATTCTTTTATCTTTTTAGTAAAAAAAATAAGCCAAATTAGTTTATAACCAAAAATTATAGTTTTTAAACTTTTTTGTACATTTTTATTTTATTTGTTTATATTATTCTTTATTTTTTTTACATACTGTCACCCTAGCAGTACAGTGTCACCATGGTGACACTGTACTACTTGTGGGGGGTGATGAAGATTTTTTTTTTTTTACACTGATTGCTTTTACACCCATATGGGATGTAAAAGCAATCATTTCTCTTTCTCTCTGTCTGCATTCTTGCAGCTATTGAGAACTACTGAGTGAGCTGTGATTGGTCACAGCTTGTCACATGGTACAAGGCTGTTGTGAATAACCTTGTACCATGTGACCTCTGTGATCATTCACAGATTTCACCCGTAGTGAGCAATGATGTCACAAGTGACATCTTGCTTACTACTTAGCATGTGATCGCTGATTGGCTAATCAGCGATCACATGATCGGGACCTCGTACAGAGGTCCTGTCCGACAATCGGTGTTTCACTGTGTCTGGAGGACACAGCGGGCACCTAATTCCAGGGAGTGCTCACAAGCAGGGTGCCGGGAGGCCGTTTAAAAATGGCCACCCGACCCTGCAGTGCTACCGTCCGGTCGTTTATATGCAACGGCCGGAGGGGAGGTGGTTAACGTTTATGGCTGGAAAAATATGGGGGTTGATTTACTAAAGTCCAATAGGCTGTTCAAGAGAATTTACCCTTAGTGAATGTGGTGCAAATTCACTTTGAAAGAATACCCAATCATATGCAAAAAAAAAAAATGTTGTTTGCTCATGATTGGATGATTACATTGGCAGAGCTTGACCTAATTCACTAAGCTAAAGGTAAATTTTCTTGCAAAGTGAGAACACTATTTGCCTTTAGTAAATCAACCCTTTAGTGCTTACTAGTTTGCTGTCCCATGCTTAATGAGGAATGGCCCCGCATATGCTGACATTTTTCTAGTTTGGATAGACATAGCACTGCAAAATGTACTAATTTGCTCTTTAACAAATTACCCTTTGGCTACTTATACACAAAAATTTTATTTAGAGCTATGACAAAGCTGAGTATTGTTGGCAATATTGTTAACAAGCCAGAATTAGCTGGCACTTGTGAGCTATGCATGTCATCTTAGCATATTTTTCTCTATTCCTCATAGATACTTTTTTTTCTGCCGTGTGTCCTGATAATGTGTCTTTAATACCTATATACCACTTTTCAATTAGAGGTCACTGCTCAAAATCAGACTAAGTAATAGATACAGTAGTTTAAAAAAATTACTTTGAAGAATTTGTATTATCCTTGAATCCTTACAATAATGCCTCTGTGAACACATCGATTTTGGTATTGCTGAAATTGGACCTTGTTTGATCACTTTAATAAATACAAAAAGTTGCCAGCTTGTCTGCTTGAATACAGGGGTGGGCCTGGCAGTGCTGAAGCTTGTCCTACACCATCTGGCCACTGAGACAGTATATCATAATGATGGCCTAATAGTAATATATGGGGTTAGGAGGGACCATGCAGGCTCTGATACCACTAGGAAGTGGCTTTGCTTGTACAGAACTGTCTGCTATTGTGGCAAAGTGAAGGTATTGACAGTTGCTGTAAGTCGGGAAAAAGATACATACTGTATCTAGGGAGGTCAGGAAACCAGTTGTTTAAAGTTGGTCTCCTGGCTCCCCCTCGCCTCCTCATGTCACATTTTGGTCTTCTCTTGTGTACAGGAAATGGTGCCCTCCTTAAGGTGTTAAAAGCCCTGTCTATGATACCTGGACACTTTATATATTTAACTGTCCAGCTCCAGGGTCCTCTCATTTTCCAAAAAGAGAGTCTGCAGGTGATGGTGTCAGCATGACGGGACTGTCAGGACCTGGCCCACTTGGGCACATCTGCAGCACTGGATTACTGGTACCCCGCACCTGGGAATGGTGCTACTGATGGACCCAGACAGCAGACCTAGATGAGTAAACCAATGCTTCAGCAGGTATGCAAAAGAAATTTGTTCGAAGATTTGCTTTAATAGCATTGTTTTACTGCAAGCAATTTTTGGTTTTGGATAATTTTTGAGTTTGGTGTAAAGTAATTTTGGATAGAATAACAGTTAGTGGAAATCCCTCAAAAGTGAGGAAATCCCTGGTTGCCACCGAGGTCCTCAGTACTAGTGTTCCAACTACCTGTTGGAAGATTTCTGGTGACAACCCAATATTTGGGATTTTCTTTCACTTTGATGCATGGTAAACAGGACAAAAAGAGAGGGTGACTCTCCCAAGTGGGGAAAACAGACAGCAATACAAACTCAACAGGTATTCTAATCCCTCTTCATTCTATCCAAAACTTAAAAAAAAAGGTTTGGGTCTAGTTATATTTTAAACTGTTATGTTATGGTCAGCAGATCTTGCTGTTACACATGGAAACTCATTAAATAAGTGCAAATGGTGAGAAAGCCTGCCTTGTGCCAAGATGGAGCAGTTGCTAAAGTTACTCTGTTAGTGCTTATTTTTGTATTATCGTTATTTTACAAGGATACTTGTATATGTCAACTTTTATCTGTCTTACCAAGACTTTAATGCAGAGCTGGAGGTTGTGATTGCCACTTCTAGAAGTGATGGCAGTTTTGGGTTACTACACATCTCTGTGACACCTTTTACCAGATCTGGACAATGGGGCCTCTAGTTGGATGGTTGGACCTAGCAGGTTATGTGACAGGTTTGGTTTATATACAGGAGCTAGTTTTAAGTATATTAACATATGTATATCTTGTTCTCTGCAGCAAATGTAGCTTGGTGTATTTGAATACTTTAAAATATTCTTAAGATAGAGAATAATCACAGTATGCGGTTTTGTTAAATCCTCTTAAAATATATCCTTAGGTAATTCTTAAAGGTCATTTTATTTTAAAGTAATATGTTTTATAAATGCTTTCTGAGGTAGAGTGGATACATACAGTCATGGCCGAAATTGTTGGCACCCTTGATATTTTTCCTGAAAATCAAGTATTTCACACAAAAAAGGTATTGCATTAACACATGTTTTGCTATACACATGTTTATTCCCTTTGTATGTATTGGAACAAATATAAAACAGAGGCAGAAAAGCAAATATGACATAATGTCACACAAAACCCCAAAAATGGGCTGGACAAAAGTATTGGCACCCTTAACTTAATATTTGGTTGCACACCCTTTGGAAAACATAACTGAAATCAGTCGCTTCCTATAACCATCAATAAGCTTCTGACACCTCTCACCCGGAATTTTGGACCACTCTTCCTTTGCAAACAGCTCCAGGTCTCTCTTATTGGAAGGACACCTTTTCCCAACAGCAATTTTAAGATCTCTCCACAGGTGTTCAATGGGATTTAGATCTGGGCTCATTGCTGGCCACTTCAGAACTCTCCAGCGCTTCTTTGCCATCCATTTCTGAGTGCTTTTTGACGTATGTTTGGGGTCATTGTCCTGCTGGAAGACCCAGGATCTTGGACGCAAACCCAGCTTTCTGACACTGGGCCCTACAGTGCGACCCAAAATCCTTTGGTAATCCTCAGATTTCATGATGCCTTGCACACAGTCAAGGCACCCAGTGCCAGAGGCAGCAAAACAACCCCAAAACATCATTGAACCTCCACCATATTTTACCGTAGGTACTGTGTTTTGTTCTTTGTAGGCCTCATTCCGTTTTCGGTAAACAGTAGAATGATGTGCTTTACCGAAAAGCTCTATCTTGGTCTCATCTGTCCACAAGACGTTTTCCCAGAAGGCTTTTGGCTTACTCAAGTACATTTTGGCAAACTGTAGTCTTGCTTTTTTATGTCTCTGTGTCAGCAGTGGGGTCCTCCTGGGTCTCCTGCCATAGCGTTTCATTTCATTTAAATGTCGACGGATAGTTCGCGCTGACACTGATGCTCCCTGAGCCTGCAGGACAGCTTGAATGTCTTTGGAACATGTTTGGGGCTGCTTATCCACCATCCGGACTATTCTGCGTTGCAATCTTTCATCAATTTTCCTCATCCGTCCACGACCAGGGAGATTAGCTACAGTGCCATGGGTTGCAAACTTCTTGATAATGTTGCGCACTGTGGACAAAGGCAAATCTAGTTCTCTGGAGATGGACTTGTAACCTTGAGATTGTTGATATTTTGCCACAATTTTGGTTCTCAGGTCCTCAGACAGTTCTCGTCTCCTCTTTCTGTTGTCCATGCTTAGTGTGGCACAGACAGACACACAATGCAAAGGTTAAGTGAACGTCTCTCCTTTTTATCTGCTTTCAGGTGTGATTTCTATATTGCCCACACCTGTTACTTGCCCCAGGTGAGTTTACAGGAGCATCACATGCTTGTAACATTCTTATTTATCCGCAGTTGTGAAAGGGTGCCAATACTTTTGTCCAGCCCATTTTTGGAGGTTTGTGTGACATTATGTCGAATTTGCTTTCTTTCCTCCCTTTTTTTGTTTTGTCCCAATACACACAAAGGGAATAAACATGTGTATAGCAAAACATGTGTTAATGCAATACGTTTCGTGAGAAATACATGATTTCCTGGAGAAATATCAAGGGTGCCAACAATTTCGGCCATGACTGTATAATGGCTTAAATCTAGCTATGTACTTTTCAGATTTTAACTGCTACTAAAAGCCTGTTATAAAAATTGAAATACGTAGTGGGAAAATGCTAGCTACAAGGAAAAATGTGTAAGTGGAGAAACACATTCT
The DNA here is from genome assembly GCF_062004578.1 of Staurois parvus. Taxonomy (NCBI): domain Eukaryota; kingdom Metazoa; phylum Chordata; class Amphibia; order Anura; family Ranidae; genus Staurois; species Staurois parvus. The sequence goes on along the minus strand of NW_028318029.1, from coordinate 2,173,360 downwards.
TTTTATATTCCTTTAGAAGTGTGGAATTAGAGCAGATTGATATAAGCTAACTGTTTAGGAAAGTTGTATATTTCAGTGGTATTTTGTGACTTCCTTTTGGTCCAAGCTAATGCAATGTAACAAAAATGGAAATTGAAGCACCACACCACTGCTAAAAGGGTCCAGATGCAAACCAAACCAGCTGCTGACAAGACCTGTGCTTACAATCACACTGGGAAAAAAAAAACAATAAAGTAGAATTCAATGTTAAACCTAACTAATCCTAAAAATTCTCTCTCCCCTCCTAACACCTTTTCTGACAAACTCGTGTAGGAAAATTTCATATTCTTACCTAATTTCAGGCCACTCCAATCGATCAGGTCACGTGATCTCCCCTGTGTTAGCTAGCTCCGGCTGCAGTTGGGAGGAGAGACTGCCAACAATGGCTTGGCAATACCTGGGAGCAGTGACATCACCCATAGGCTTACTATGGCCCATCTGGTGTTGGCACTTCCTCCTCTTCCCTAGAGCAGTTGCTGGCTAGCATGGGGAGCCGGCTAACGTGACTGGTGACTGGACTGGAGCGGCCTGAAAATAGGTAAGTATACAGATCTTTCTTACACAGCTTAGGCAGAATAGGTGTGTGTGTGTGTGTGGGGGGAGCATTTCACGATTAGTTAGGTTTAGTAAGGAATTCTACTTTAAAGGTCCAGTTCACTTCTCATCTATTCATTTTTAATCAAGCCTTGATGAAGGGGCTGCTCTTGGACCCCTGAAACATGTTGAATACTTTTTGGATTGTAACCCTGACTTTTATTTGAATGAAGTTGTATCTGAACTTCTTAGCAGTGGTGTGGCGCTTCAATTACCATTTTTGATACATTACACTACAAGCCAAGGAGACTGTGGAGATCATCTGGGGTGTAGAAACTGCTGGCCTAGGAACCAAATCATTTACAGCAACATCTATACTTTAAGATAGCAATACCACTGAGATAACCCATAAAATGTCAATATGGTAACTCTACTGAACAGACAAAAGACTTCTAAGAGAACTAGATTCTATGAAAATAGATATACAGCATGCAAGCAAGCATTTGATTCATTGCACCATCGGTCTAATTGGGGAAGGGATGAAATGGCAGCACTTTGTGGTAAAAAAAAAGAAAATATATATTTTTTAAAAGCTCCTTTGGAGGGCTGTACACAAGGCTGGCAATATTTCTGCTAAATATAGCATTTATTAGGAATATGAAGTGAAATGTATTGCAAATGTACGTAATATGGTAATGTTACTCAGGGCATTGGTACAAACAGTGTGCTTACTGTCCAAAAAACATGCATTACACCTCAGGCACCAAGCATGTTAGTAAACCTCTGTTCTTTGATATCCTGTAGCCATCAAATTGTGTATATAGCAAACAGGAAAAGTGTATTAAAAAGGTTTTAACACTCTTTTCTAAATTTTAAATGAAAAGGAGCACATCCACAAATTATTGGAATGCTCTACAATGCTTCTGAGAAGAGAAAAAAGAAACACAAACAGCCAAAAGCTCTGCTCATTTTTAGCCAGTATTAGTGAATGTAGGTATCTTAGGACTTAAAGCAGTAATAAACTCAAAAACAAAAATGTTATATAATAAAACTTGCCAAACATTATATGTGATGGCTGCATTGGTTTTCTATTGTTAGACTCTTCCCCTTATTTCAACTGGGGATCCAGCCAGTAACATACCTCCTGTCTTAGTGTGTCTCCATTCTGGATGAAGTAGTAAAGTAAACACCTTTGGACAGCAGCCTTGTCAGTCTGGTGAGAGAGTAGTTTTAGACTAGCAGATTTAGATGGACTTGACTAACAATCTGAAACAGAACTCCAGCTAACACTTTATGAACAGTTACAGCAAACTTTTTTTTTCTTTGGGGATAAAGGTTTTACGTAAATTAATATAAACTAATTATTGTAAGCATCCATGTTTAATGGTTTGTCTCAATCTTCTAACTGCTACTTTGTCTGCACATCTTAATCTGTTACAGCAAGATGGAAAATAACAGACTTAACTTTTTACATTTCTGGATTTAATACTGCTTTAATGAAACAAGGGATGTTGAATCACATTTAAAAATTGACTGAATATTTTGAGGTCCTAGACAGAACATTACATGAAAGTGACTACTTTTAAATTTGGCCCTATTAAGAATAGGCAGTACCATAAAACCTTCTCTGGCTGAGAAGAGGATTGGAATGTTGCTCAGCCCCATGTAAGTCTCCACTCTTGGATCAGCTCTTCTACTGATTTAAGGTAAGTACAAGGAGGTATAGTTAGTATAGGGTTGAAGTTCAGTTATTATTGTACATGATTTATACTGTGCCAACATTTTACTTAGCACTGTATGGCCTCCCCTAAAAAATTAGGGGAGGCCATACAGTCACAATCCAATCCAACACTGGAGGGTTCAGAGGGCCCACCATTCTCATGATACCTTACAATCTAAAGGGAGAGGCAAGTGATACAAACGGTAATAACTGTAAGGGGATGAATTGATAGATAAAGGAAAATTCCAGTTGTAGATAGGCTTCTGTGATGAGATGAGTTTTCAAGGATCAGAGTAGGAGATAGCTGGATGGATTGAGGAAGGGATTTAGAAAGGAAGGTAAAGGCTCCATAGAAATCGTGGAGATGAGCATGGGAGGAGGTGACAAGGCGGCTAGAGAGCAGGAAGTTTGGAGAGGAGACATGAGGACATATAAGGTGATATTTTGAGATGCAGCTAGTAATTTAGCTTGGTGCAGACTTGTGGATGGATTTGTATATTGTGTAAATTTAGAATTTTTTGTGCTGAGCAAGCAAAAGCCAGTGGATGAATTGGCACAGAGGGTTGTAGGACACTGAGGAGTAGGTTAGGTGGATGAGTCTGGCAGCAGAATTCATGATAGACTAAAGTAGGGATATCCTTTGAGGGAGTAAGCCAACCATGGGGCAATAGTCAAGGTGACAGATAGCAAGAGAGTGATTTAAAAACGTTTTGTGGTGTCATAGGTAAAGAAGGGATGAATGATGTGGAGATGAAGGCAGAAAGATATGGACAGTGATTGATTATGGGGCTGAAAGAAAATGTCTAGCACCTTGGCCTGAAGGGAGCTTTTTATTGCAGTATTGTTGATCTCAGTGGAAAAGTTGGGGAAAGTTTGTAGTAGTAGGACTTCCACCAAATATGTCAATTAGTAATTTAGTGATGCATGAGGAGACAGAATGAGTGAGCTGTAGAGTGGAGAGATAGGTTGGGTGTTAATATTTAAAGGTACCCTTTAAAAACCCTTAAAAGGTTTGGCAACCTTTTAATAATTATGCTTTGAGAACAAAAATGCACATAAAGAACAAGCATAAAAACCAGGCATCTAGCATTTTCATTAGGAGGTCACCAACATCATCTTTTGCATTTCTTTCAGATTTACTGTAAATATCTTGTATAAAAAAGTACATACACTAAGCTTATTTACTCAACACCTATTTAAAAATTGGAGTCACTGGATATTACAGTGATGTTTTTACAGCCCTTGCAATTACTTAATGCAGATAATATATAACACTGTGCTTTGTATTGTTTAAATATTTTAGGTAATAATTCCACTGCCTAAGTAGATCATAATAGCCAATAATTTCATGCCTATTTCTGGACATGATTGAAGAGGATTATAATGAACATAAGCATGCAGATGTTAAGGAATAGTTTTAAGTGATGTTACAAAAAAAATTTTGTAAAAGTTTGTAAATCTGACATATTTTTGTATACATATTTTGTTTCTTAATCTTTTTTTTGTAGTATAGAATTATGGTGGTCCTGTATAGAGTTTTTTTTTTCAGTTACAGGACAGGTAATAGTAGTAAATAACCAGATATTTTAGCACATATTTTGTTACTTAATTCAACACAGTAATGTGTGTGTATATTTAAATGTAATAAAAACAGCTTTAGAAAGGTAAAACACACAACATTGGCTTAATAATGCACCTGCAAGAAAGCCATTTTTCTTTTTGTCATCGCAAGATATGAGTTTTCATAAGGTGCATTGAATGATTGAATTTCCATGCACAGTAATGTCTCAGGCCTGACTTATTAGGCTTGCTAATTTTTCTCCACACCATCAGCTGCTGTCTTTCAAGCAAGGATACTTTTCATAGATGTGGCCTGTCTGCTCTGGCTAGACATTACATTAGTAAGGACAACTCTAGAATGGAAGACTGTTCTTTTTCCTGACTGAAATCATACTGTTTTAAAGTAACGGTACCAAATATATATAGTAGTCTGGGGTAGCTCTGGAATGACCGCCAGTCAGTTTGGTGAAAGCAAAACCTTTCATTTATTTGGATCACGGACAAACAAAAAGACAGCTTACTTCAGCCAAAGTCTATAAACAGTCCAAAACCTGGTATCAGAAGCTAAACCACAAGCTCATTGTTAATCTTTGGTCCCATACAGGGATTAGGCTCCTCCATAGTAAGGGTGCCAGGCAGGCCACATTGGGGGGGTCAGCAGCCCGTATCTCAGCTTGTCTGAGAGCTCTCACTTGCCACACAGCTTGGGATTCTCTCTTCCATTCACTTCCCTGACACACTTGCTGATTTCCCTCTGCTGCCATTTAAGCCTCCCTTACCTGGGATTTAACCACTTTGTAGTCAGGACCCTAATACATATTTAGCCATCTAGAGCAGGGGTCTCCAAACTGCGACCTGAAGGCCAGATGTGACCCTTTTCTACCCTTCATCTGGCCCTTGGGGCACTATTCCTCCCATTGAGACCTAGAATGAGGCAGTACTTCTTCTCATGAAACCAATGATGGTGTACTATTATTCCTACTAATACCGATGGCGGGGCACTACTCCTCCTACCGACCAGCAACCCTGAGGCCATGTTTATTCTCACTGATGCTGAGGCCAGGATATTTTCTATCCTCACTGGCCCTAATCTGGACCTTCTAAAGTCTGAAGGACAGTATACTGGTCCTTTGTTTGAAAAGTTTGGAGACCCCTGATCTAGAGAGTAATGCAATGTCTCTGAAATTGCCCCCCTTAACGAGACCACACCCCAGATATCGGGGAAATGTATCTGCCATCCAGGACCAATTCCTGGTGTCCTGTACATATCCCCCCTCCCCCGTCTCAATGCGGAGGTGTCTGAGGCAATGTGGGACACCCTACAGTGTACCCTAGAGAGGGCATCCGCGTTTTGGTGTTGCTTTCCTGGTCTGTGTTCAACTACAACACTTGCAATGACAAAAACCATCTGGTAACTCTGGCGTTCGTGTATTTTTCTACTAGTAATGACGGCGATCAGCGATTTATAGCGGGACTGCAGAGGATATTCTGGCATTGGGGGGAACTTACTTGGTGTCACTGACATCTCCAGTGACACCAGTACAGTGATCAGTGCTAAAAAAAAGCACTGACACTGTACTAATGGCACTGGGCAGGAAGGGGTTAACATGAGGGGCAATCAAAGGGTTAACTGTGTGCGGGGATTGTTTTACTAGGGGGCCGTGTCAGTGTTCTTCACTGTAAGCACACTGCTTACAGTGAAGAACACTGAAGCAGTGTGCCCGAGCTGACAGGGAGGAGAACTGTTAGTAAACAAAACAGTCCTCCTCCCTGTCGGAGATGCTCGGTAATCACCGGGCATTGGCAGGTGATTGACAGCCGTGGCCACCAAATGTGGCGTAGGTAAGGCGCGCGCATGTCCCTTACCCGGAAATGCGAAATCATGAATATTTATGGGATTTTGCGCATCCTTGCCGCCCCGTAGCAGTATTGCTGCTATAGGGCGGTCGGAAAGCGGTTAAAATAGAAAAACAGTAAAACAACAACTGAATGGAAAAGGAGAATAAGGAGTTAATTAGGGCTGATTAGAGTAAATTGCAGCGGACTGCAGCAGTATTATAAAAACTCAGCGCAACTGGATCGCATATATGTGATCCAGTGCAGTCAAACGCGACCTGAGTTTGGGGTGTCATTAACTTAACATTGACACATGCTGCAGATTACAACTGCAGTGCAGTTTGAATTCATTGTGGGAAACGTGCATGAAATACGAGTTTCCTGCACCATGTTCTGGTGTAAATGGGCCCTGAGTACACAGACTCTGGCTTTGATCAATCAGAGCTGAGATTTGCTGTGTAATGGGAGGGGGGTTCTTGATAGTAGGGCAGAAGGATTAGACGTGCAGCACTACCCTCCATAGGTGCTGCTTGAAAGATGCCCAGGGTTTATTTCCCAGTAGTTGACAGGTACCCACTACCACTTCTGGCTCCGTTTGCCATGGCAAATTGACCAATCCTGGTAAGTAGCATCCACTCTCCTGCTGTCTCTAAAAAAAAACATTTTTTTGCTTCAGGCCACTTTTTGTGTAAACCCCCCCCCCCCAAAAAAAAACCCTAATTTGACCCTTTAACTTAGTTCTTGCACATGGGGAAACAGCCAACAGTAACATGCCCCAACCAATGTGCTAAAAGGATAGGGTCAGTCTTTTGGTGTCTGTAGTTCAGCAGTGTGGGTGTGCATGTCACTTTAGTCACTTGTATACTTGTTCCTTTCACCAACTTTCTAGTCAGCAGTAGTGGAATACAGGGTGCTGCATAATTCAATATGATTTGGGTGCTCGTAGAAACCTTTTCTAGGGTTTTTTTTAATTTCATGGATATTCTATTTGATTCAAGATCCATTTTTTAATATATATATTTAAAAAAGCAACATCATTATTGTATTCTATGGAAACTAATTTACAGCCCAGTTTAAACAATACAATCATTTTTTTTAATAGCTTTTGGGAATTCAACAGTTTGACGCTACAGTAGTTAATCTGAAGGTCATAACTTATTTGTGATTTTGATTAATTCACTGGATCAAGCTGTTTTATTCAACTTTGTGAAAGTAGCTCTGCAGTGCCATGGGTGCTAAAGACTATAACTGAACAGAAATCAACTGTATTTTATCAGCTGCTAGGCATCCTACAAAAGTCTTTGATTTGTATATAAAAAAAATACTAGGCCATGAGCCAAACTCATTGCAAGCGTGCTCACACATTAATCTCTTCCTTACATTAATGAGTAAACTGCTATACTGCTATGAATATCATTAAAGCAAAGTGCACATATAGAAGATTGCAATGTAGTACTTGAAATAAAGCATTTAATGGCACATGACAGATTTATTTTCCTGCCTTATACTGGTTCTGATTACAGGTTAAAACACTGGCTAAAAAACAGGATATGCATGTGTGTGTATGTATATATATACACAGTATATATATGTACAGTGAGGAACAGAAGTATTTGAACACCCTGCGATTTTGCACGTTCTCCCACTTAGAAATCATGGAGAGGTCTGAAATTCACATTGTAGGTGCATTCCCACTCTGAGAGACAGAATTAAAAACAAATTCAGGAAATCACATTGTATGATTTTTAAAAAATGTATTTGTCTTGCACTGCTGAACATAAGTATTTGAACACCTGAGAAAATCGGTGTTAATATTTGGTACAGCGTTTGTTTGCAATTACAGAGGTCAAACGTTTCCTGTAGTTCTTGACCAGGTTTGCACACACTGCAACAGGGATTTTGGCCCACTCCTCCACACAGATCTCCTCTAGATCTGTCAGGTTTCGGGGCTGTCACTGAGCAACACGGAGTTTCAGCTCCCTCCAAAGATGTTCTATTGGATTTAGGTCTGGAGACTGGCTAGGCCACTCCAGAACCTTGATATGCTTCTTACGGAGCCACTCCTTGGTTATCCTGGCTGTGTGCTTCGGGTCATTGTTATGTTGGAAGACCCAGCCACGACCCATCTTCAATGCTCTGACTGAGGGAAGGAGGTTGTTACTCAAAATCTCACAATAAATGGCCCCATTCATCCTCTCCTTAATACAGTGCAGTCGTCCTGTCCCCTTCGCAGAAAAGCACCCCCAAAGCATGATGTTACCACCCCCATGCTTCACAGTAGGGATGGTGTTCTTGGGATGCAACTCATCCTTCTTTTTCCTCCAAACACGATGAGTGAAGTTTAGACCAAAAAGTTCTACTTTGGTCTCATCTGACCACATGACTTTCTCCCATGCCTCCTCTGGATCATCCAGATGGTCGTTGGCAAACTTCAGACGGGCCTGGACATGTGATGACTTGAGCAGAGGAACATTCCGTGCAATGCATGATTTGAAACCATGACGGCGTAGTGTTCTACCGACAGTGACCTTTGAAACTGTGGTCCCAGCTCTCTTCATGTCATTGACCAGCTCCTCCCTTGTAGTTCTGGGCTGATTCCTCACCTTTCTTATCATCAGTGATACCCCACGAGGTGAGATCTTGCATGGAGCCCCAGTCCGAGGGAGACTGAGAGTCGTCTTTAGCCTCTTCCATTTTCTAACAATTGCTCCAACAGTTGATCTATTTTCACCAAGCTGCTTGGCAATTGCCCCATAATCCTTTCCAGCCTTGTGGAGGTCCACAATTTTGTCTCTGGTGTCTTTTTACAGCTCTTTGGTCTTGCCCATGGTAGTAGTTAGCGTCTGACTGACTGTGGGGTGGACAGGTGTCTTTAAAGAGGTCAGACAGGTGCTACTAAGTTAGATTAATGAGTGGAGTAGAGGTGGACTTTTTAAAGGCACAGTAACAGGTCTTTGAGAGCCAGAATTCTTGCTGTTTCTTAGGTGTTCAAATACTTATATTCAGCAGTGCAAGACAAATAAATTCTTTAAAAATCATACAATGTGATTTCCTGATTTTTTTTTTTTAATTATGTCTCTCAGAGTGGGACTGCACCTACAATGTGAATTCCAGACCCCTCCATGATTTCTAAGTGGGAAAACTATATATATATATATATATATATATATATATATATATATATATATGTGTGTGTGTATTTAAATCAAAAGCTGAAAGGAGGAGGTAGTCTTTTCATTCACCTACCTGTCCTCCATTCACAGAGTGCTTTTCATAGCTGGAAGCTATAGTACAATTTTTATTATTGTGGAGGGGGCAGAAAGGGTGAGCACAGTCGGCACTCTTGACAAGTGCCTATGACATGTCCAGCAGCTGGCTTAACCCCCGCAGCACAAGAAATTATTGCTGTGGGGGTATACGGTGGACAGAGGACAGAAGTTTTAAACAAAGAGAGTAGACACCAGCACAAGGGACACTTCTAATTCAGTGTAAGTACCATCTTGTACTGATAATAAAAAAACCCAAAAAACAAAAACTAAAGTTAAAGTGGTTGTAAAGCCTGAAGGTTTTTTACCTTTATGCATTCTATGCAAAATAAATGTAAAATACCTTCAGTATGCAGCTCCCCCACAGCCTCCCTATTACTTACCAGATCAAGATTTCAATCCAGCAATGTGCAGGAGAGGGGATGCTGCCTCCTCAGTGACTTAGAGACAGCAGTGGGAGCCATTGGCTCCCACTGCTGTCAATCACAGTCAGTGAGGAGAGAGTGGGGCTTGGGAGTGAGCATGCACGAGTGCCCCCCTAGCAAGTAAGTTGCTATGGAGGCACTCGGCAAGGGGGAGGAGCCCAAAGTGGCGGCGGAGGACCTGAGAAGAGGAGGATCCCTTGCACAGAGCAGGTAAGTATAACATGTTTGTTATTTTAAAAAAATGTATATAATCCTTTTATATCACTTTAGGATTTAACTATGGATCAAAGGAGGTGTGTGTGTGGGGGGGGGGGTATGTTGGACCATGGCTCACAAAGAGTGCCACTATCCATCTTGCAGCTTCCTGCTCCACTATGGACTTTACAACATCTACTGGAGATTGACAGGCACAGAAAGGAATACTTTTCTAAGCTGAGGCTGAAATGACAATTGCCTTGCTGGAAATTTGTTTTGATTTCCTCTAGTTTAGCAGTTTTGACTGATTTTTAAACAGAAGTCAAACCTTTTACCATGTTTCAATCTTGGGTCACTGGTGACAGGATCACTAAGACACCACCTACCTATCTCCCCTGCTAGCTCCCTCTATAGTGACTGGAATTCTGTAGCATTTCTGGGCCAGAGAGGGAGCAAAGCTCTTAGGAGAAGCGATCACCTCACCTCAGTGATTCTGATACCATTGATATGTTGCTGGGAGCAGAATAACTTGTCTGATAACCCTTACTGTTACTACCCTCAAGGAGCTTCTAATCTAAGGTTCCTACCTCACATTCATACATACTATGGCCAATTTGGAAAGTAGCCAATTAACCTACGATCATGTCTTTAGAGTGTGGAAGTTAACTCATGCAAACCCAAACTCCATGCAGATAGCCTCCTGAGCAGGATTCAAACTGGGGGCCCTAGTGCTTCAAGGCAGAAGATCTACCCACTAAGCCACAACACAGATTAAAACTTTGTTGTTGGTGAAAACAAGGCCCGTGGTCATCCGTTCGCTTCTAAACCATATTTCTCACAAAGACCTTGATTGAACAGCCATGAATAGTATCGGACCCCAGATTTTTCAGCTTTTTTTTACAGTACTAAAAGGAGAATATGCAATATGGAGAAGAGCGCACTGTGATAATATTAGCTAAGAAAGTATATTGTATGGAGAGCTTTGTGGTTATTAGCTTTGGCAACAGTATTATTGCTAAAAAGTGGTACTTGGATTTAATTTACTTCTGAATGATTCTGTAGAAATCTACATTGTTCATGCAAATCTCAAAAAGTTTTTTTTAACACCTTATATTACCTCTGGTAAAATAAATACATTACTGGTGGATTTAATTGGTAATGTAAGGTAAAAAATGCCTATTTTGTATAACTTTATTTTCTATAATTTGATGGCCTCTTAGAAACAGAATTTATAGGTGAGTGTTGCACATCACAATCCAACGCCAAACAGCTGACAAATTCTTACTGAAAGGTTACTGGGATATGTAAATTATGAGGACCTGGGTAGAAGAAGGTTTTATATATCATTCTATATTTTCTGTATAATCACTTTTGAACTAAAACTGTGCAGTACTACTACTATGTCTGGTTAAAATTAAAACTTCAGTCCAAAAAAACAGATTATCATAAAAGGAGCAGTTGTTAATACAATTATATCAATACATGGAAAAGCAGATGATTTAAAATCCAGTACCAGATACCTTGAATTAAGTCTGTACCCACCACATCATGATAAACTGAACAACAAATGATTAGTTATGGACTCAACCAGGATAGTGTTTTTTTTTAAATTGGTAAACTTATATTGAATAATACACAATGGGACTGGTGGCCAAAGGCACACAACGCTTCCTTTATTAAACAAAGACATATCTAAAAACAACAAAAAGCACCACACTCCACAGGTCTCATATTATGCTCCCCATAATGCGGTACCCATAATATCAATAAGTGAACAGTTGGTAACATTTGGTAACTCTCTCTGAAAGAAACATACTGCTCAACACATAAGATTTCAAAGATGATCACTGTAAATTCTCTTCAAAAGGAATGCTCCTTGCATCACATATATCTGCCACTCAAAGGAAAAATACAATAGATAGAATAATACAATATTAAATCTCCATATGGAGATGAAAATGTGTAGTCCAGAGGAGGATATCCTTCAGAATGCTGCAAATGGTATGGTCCTTCTTACACTGGATAGTAGATCAAGCCCATCTCGTTGGGGATAATCATGTTAAAGTCCTAGACAGTACACCAATCTAAATGTAGTCCAGAGGAGGAGACCAATAATATAGGCTGTATATGTATTTAGACCATAGCTTCACCTCCCTCTGGCGCCCAAGGCTCGACGCACCATCCGGGGGAGAATATATGTAACAGGTGAACCTCCCTCATACACAGGATAGATGGAGTCTGGTCTAGGAAATAGCCAAAATCAGGTCCTTAAGGAATAGCAGTGGCAGTCACTTTGCTGCATGTTAGTAAAAGGATTCTTCTAAAATAAGTAGAGTTGAGGCATCAGAACAAAGTCAAGACAAATTGAAGGTACCTATCATATTGTTGAAGTCCATCAGAGTTCATAGAGACCAGGGAGTGTGGGAACAGCCCTTTCCCAACCAGCTGCTTCAGAGGCAGGCTCAGGCTTGTTTAACCACCACATCATACAGATGGACAGCACAGATTACATAGGTCAAAAGTATTTCTTACTTGCAGTTGAGCTGCTTTTTTTCTCGTTCAGACTAAAAACCTGTACACAGGCCAAATATCGTCTGAAATCAGCTAGATATCGACTGACATTTGGCCCGTGTGTCCAGGTCCTTGTTTGACAGAAGTCAATCTCACGACTGGCTTCTGTTGAACAAGCTAGCTGGAAAACCATTGGCAAAGCCACTGGCTAAGAGCGCTGATCGGTGTGTTCTGGTGGGTCCCCTTGTCAGAACGCAATAGCACAATGGGGAGATTGCTGTACTAACATTGAATAGTTAGTACATAGACCTCAAAAGCTGTTCAGTTTTTTTTTTTAAGCAGCCCGCTGGGCTGAACGAAAAAAACGTGCCCTGTGTACCAGGCTTTACTCACTAAATTGTTTGAATATTCACTTCAGTCATCCAACCATATGTAGAAAGAATAAGTAGTGGCCGGGAGTTTGCTTTTCACATAATTAGATAATTGAAGTGAATAATCACATAATTTATTGTGTGAACATTCCCAGCTGTTTTAGTAAATCAGCCTTTTAGACAACTGGTCTTGCTTCCTGACATAAGCCTGGGGACACTATGTAATATAACTTTCTATCATTGAAAGAGTGGCCATTTTTCTACAATTATATGGATTTTATGTGGCCATTTAAATACAAATAATGCCGAGCAGGGTTCTACTAATAACATTATTAAATTATCATGCACCCTTCACATCAATCTCTTTAACAAAATCAGGAAACAAATAACCTTAATTTTAATAACTATTTACATAACATTTTACTCTCTCTGTACATTGTGGTAGCACACTAATTTGTTTTTTAATGATGTACAGATAATTTTCCTTGTCTGTAGTGGTCATTTCCTTGTCTATAAAGTTACTGTTAATCTCAGAATAGATACATGAAAATAAGACCATACGTTCTACATTTCCAGGATCAGCAACAATTGTATTTTGTTGCTGGTGTTTTTATTTCATCTTTAATATAAACTAAATCCTGAGATAGAGAGCCTTGTCAGACACATGTTTCTGCTCATGTACAGTGAGAGGAAGTTATTACAAAGCTATCTGTGAAATTGTAAGCAAGTTTCTGTCTTTTTCTCTGGAAAATGGACCCTTTGATTCCTTCAAAATCTACTTACAAGAGACTTAAAAACAAGTTCAGTAGGTCTCCTTCTCAATAGGCAAGGTGCTGGGTGTGAATATTCACACCACATGGAGAAAAAAAGTCCAGTATTCATACACCCACCCATCATGCCTACTTTGTCTTTATGGCTTGGTAAAGATGGGTTGAAGTGACTTGGTGGAGCAAACAGCTTTTGCTACCAACACCGCATAAGGCACCAACGAGCATGCATTTTTGCCTTGGGTCCCTATGTAACATGATGATGGGTCCCTATGTAACATGAATAGAGTGAAAATGTTTTCAGAAAGGGATTGCATCATTCTGGCATGCGAGCAAGAAGTGCAAACAATTTTTACAGTACAAAATGTTCTGGTGATAACACAAAATTTTGGATTTTCTTTCACTTTCTTGGTGATAACAATTAACAGGGCACATAGAGAGAGTGAATCTCCTGAACAAAAACACAAACAGCAATAAAACCTGGTTTTTTTTTATCACTGCTCAAGGTAGAGAGACTTCCAATCTCCAATCACAACTCCTCCTGTAGGTGCTAGCCCAGCTCGTATGCTACATAGATGAGAACAAAGGAAGTCTGATCGGCAGCACTCCAAACAATCCACTTTATTGAACCAAGATAAAACCAATACAGACAGTGGAAATACAGTGAGGGACTGGCAGGTAAACGCGTTTCACGCTAAAGACAGCGCTTATTCAAATAATAACAGGTGTTCTAATCCTTCTCTACTCTATACAAAGCTAAAAAAAAACGCTTTGCCTTTGGTTATACTTCAAAGTGACACTAATTGTGGTTTAAAAACAAACTATCAACATGCTCAACCCTGATATAGAACCCCAGTATAGAAATGAGAATAAAAATTCAGTGCCATACTACTCATAAAGTGAAAAGGGAGCTATAAATAAAAATCTAAAGTGTATTTTTACATATTCCATAACTTGTATGTAAAAATAATGTGCGATAGTGCTGTATAGGCCTGATGTGTATGCAAAATATTAACAATAAACATAAGCTACTATATTGTGTAGTACCATAACAACCATATCAATTATGCCAACATATAGTGCAATGTGCAAAATGGTCCACAGGAAGCTGTTCTTCCAAATTGCAATATGCAGGGAAAGTCCTCCCAAATGTTTTGTATTTGGCGCACATGATTCAAAGCAAGAAGACAGACACTTCTGTCCTTCAGAGTTGGTTCATGCCAGCAGCACGACCACTATTGATGTAAAGGCAGTGTTACTAATGCACTGTACACAGCACGTTGCAATGTAATTTTTTTTCACTGAAATCGCAGGGACGACTCCCTCCTGCTGGGCTATTGTATTCTGATGCTGGCAGCTGTAAGAATACCTGAATAGTGGCTGCATGTAATTGGATGCAGTCTATGCACGGCCAACAATTTGCCCCCTGACTCCTTTGATTTCTCATTTGGGTGGGAGTGGGCCAACAGAGCCCCCCATGTAGCAAATTTTGACTGGTTCATCAAGAATCAGCCATAATTCACGCAGTGTATGGCCAGCTTAAAGTATATTTCCACACTTGCAGCCAAATTTGGATAGCACCTACTTTATATTTGATACATGCCCTCATTCACATAGCACAACTTACTAAATATTTAAAAATTGCAGATGGCCTTTTTAGATGCTTTATTATGGAACCCCCCCCCCCATCGAGGAAAAATACTAGGTAATTCACTTTGTGAGGGGGACTGGGCAGCAGTGTTTGTCATTATTAACCCTGTCTGTACTGTGCAGGCTGATCTCCATTATCAGTAACAACTAAATTTGAACCCAGCCTTTCCTCACAAAAGGGTTAGAGGTGCAAAAGTTGGGCTTCATGTATTGTATGTTAATGAGGACATATTTGGGACAGGCTCACTCTAACCTTGTTCAAAAACCCTTGCGGTTAGCCATGACACCTCCTGTTGAGCAACATCTAAAAGGTAATACATATTTATTAGAATATTTGAGGAATGTTGTGTGATTGAGAACACGATAACAAACATATAATGTTTTTTTTCAAATGTGATTGCAATAGTGAACATAGTGTTGTCAGCCTAGGAAAGAAAATGCCTGTGAATACATCTTGCTACTATGTCCACATAGTATGATTTCACTGAATGCAGAAAATATTAAAGGATTACACTTTTTGCCATTGCATGGACATGTAAACCAAATATGATTTGCACATGTTTGATTTTAGAAACACTTTAAAATTACATACACTTGTGTACAATCCAACAGAAGAACTCTCTTGTAATGTTTGACATGCTTTGCGTTGTGTTTTGTTTCTTTGGGTGCAGCAGGTCCTTTTGAAGTGCATTTGAATTGCAGGCAAAGCAGGTCAAACACAGCCTTTTCTTGTCAAATGCTACATTTTGCATTCAAATGTATGCGTTATGAATAAAGTTGTGTTTCTGATTGGCTGCTATGGCCTACTGCACTTTGACCTTAGTTCTTTGCACCACTTTACTAAATGACCTCACAAATGTCCTTGTGATAGAATACCATCATACAATGTTCTCAGTCTAAATAAACAGTACGGAACATCTTGTGAGCATAGATATTACCTTTCAAAGGATATGTTAAGATTCTGCAACATACGGTCTCCCTTCTGTTGCTTATTATGTTTTTACAGTTTAACTTATACATACAAATGATGCAGATGATCAAATACACAGCTTTCCAAATTTAGCGGTTATATTTTCTTTTGATAAAGAAATGTTTATAATCTACATTCTGCAGTCTATCTACCTATACTGTAAGCCAAACTGAGAAACAACTTAACAACATATAGGTATATATATATTAGGTATAACATATGAGGTTTTAAAGGGATAACTCCCATTCACATGTAAAAACTCCTATATCAGCTTTTTTTTGTCATACACAATGAAACTAACCCTCTTATGTCAAAATATGCAATGCAGACTTAAGCCCCATACACACAGCCTGAAAGTTGGCCAGTTCAACAGAAACGGACAATTGGCCTCCGTGTACAATATATAATAAAAACCTCCTGCACTCAGAAACCCAATTATATCTCGTTAGGGCTGCTAACACCTGCACCTTGTTACTTAGAAGTGAAAATATGCTAAAAATGAAAAAAAAAGGTGTAGCGCTCTAATAAATAATAAAGAAATATGTAAATAATACTAAGATGGTGACCACATCCCTAGTGGGATATATAAGTGAAAAAAAGGGTGAATAAATATCATAAACCAATGGTCTACAAACAACCTAATGTGATCCAATAACACACAATCCAGTGCTGGATAATCCAGATCTCAAAAGTGAAAAAAAACCTCAATAATCAAAAAGTATGTAAATGAATAGTGAAACACACATGTGATCCCAGCACTGGGGGATAGGTAACTATAAATAGTGACAAAAGTGCCCAGTATTGCAAAACACTCAAAACAACATATATAAATGTGATAATGAATAATGATATAGGTGACAAATATAAAATCAAAAGTAAACATATAAATCCCCTATGAAAATACAATCCGAATAATAATAAACAAATAAAAAATGGATGATGATATTAGTGGCAAATAGACAATCAAAATTAAACATATAAATCCCCTATGGAAAACCAATCTGAATAATAATAAATGCAAGTCCAGTCAAACAATGTGTGACACCAGTGTCCACAAAAATACAAAAACATGCAGGTGATCTTGTGCGTTGTAGCCTCTGGTGATGTCCTCTGTAGGGTCACGGTAAGGAGGTGCGGAGCCAATTTAGCTGTGTGTGGATTGATCACCAGAGGCTGCAACGCACAAGATCACCTGCATGTTTTTGTGTTTTTGTGGACTTTTGTGGATTTATATGTTTAATTTTGATTGTCTATTTGCCACTAATATCATCATCCATTTTTTATTTGTTTATTATTATTCGGATTGTATTTTCATAGGGGATTTACAGTCATGGCCGAAATTGTTGGCACCCTTGATATTTCTCCAGGAAATCATGTATTTCTCACGAAACGTATTGCATTAACACATGTTTTGCTATACACATGTTTATTCCCTTTGTGTGTATTGGGACAAAACAAAAAAAGGGAGGAAAGAAAGCAAATTCGACATAATGTCACACAAACCTCCAAAAATGGGCTGGACAAAAGTATTGGCACCCTTTCACAACTGCGGATAAATAAGAATGTTACAAGCATGTGATGCTCCTGTAAACTCACCTGGGGCAAGTAACAGGTGTGGGCAATATAGAAATCACACCTGAAAGCAGATAAAAAGGAGAGACGTTCACTTAACCTTTGCATTGTGTGTCTGTCTGTGCCACACTAAGCATGGACAACAGAAAGAGGAGACGAGAACTGTCTGAGGACCTGAGAACCAAAATTGTGGCAAAATATCAACAATCTCAAGGTTACAAGTCCATCTCCAGAGAACTAGATTTGCCTTTGTCCACAGTGCGCAACATTATCAAGAAGTTTGCAACCCATGGCACTGTAGCTAATCTCCCTGGTCGTGGACGGATGAGGAAAATTGATGAAAGATTGCAACGCAGAATAGTCCGGATGGTGGATAAGCAGCCCCAAACATGTTCCAAAGACATTCAAGCTGTCCTGCAGGCTCAGGGAGCATCAGTGTCAGCGCGAACTATCCGTCGACATTTAAATGAAATGAAACGCTATGGCAGGAGACCCAGGAGGACCCCACTGCTGACACAGAGACATAAAAAAGCAAGACTACAGTTTGCCAAAATGTACTTGAGTAAGCCAAAAGCCTTCTGGGAAAACGTCTTGTGGACAGATGAGACCAAGATAGAGCTTTTCGGTAAAGCACATCATTCTACTGTTTACCGAAAACGGAATGAGGCCTACAAAGAACAAAACACAGTACCTACGGTAAAATATGGTGGAGGTTCAATGATGTTTTGGGGTTGTTTTGCTGCCTCTGGCACTGGGTGCCTTGACTGTGTGCAAGGCATCATGAAATCTGAGGATTACCAAAGGATTTTGGGTCGCACTGTAGGGCCCAGTGTCAGAAAGCTGGGTTTGCGTCCAAGATCCTGGGTCTTCCAGCAGGACAATGACCCCAAACATACGTCAAAAAGCACTCAGAAATGGATGGCAAAGAAGCGCTGGAGAGTTCTGAAGTGGCCAGCAATGAGCCCAGATCTAAATCCCATTGAACACCTGTGGAGAGATCTTAAAATTGCTGTTGGGAAAAGGTGTCCTTCCAATAAGAGAGACCTGGAGCTGTTTGCAAAGGAAGAGTGGTCCAAAATTCCGGGTGAGAGGTGTCAGAAGCTTATTGATGGTTATAGGAAGCGACTGATTTCAGTTATGTTTTCCAAAGGGTGTGCAACCAAATATTAAGTTAAGGGTGCCAATACTTTTGTCCAGCCCATTTTTGGGGTTTTGTGTGACATTATGTCATATTTGCTTTTCTGCCTCTGTTTTATATTTGTTCCAATACATACAAAGGGAATAAACATGTGTATAGCAAAACATGTGTTAATGCAATACCTTTTTTGTGTGAAATACTTGATTTTCAGGAAAAATATCAAGGGTGCCAACAATTTCGGCCATGACTGTATATGTTTACTCTGTCACCTATATCATTATTCATTATCACATTTATATACAGTTGCAAGAAAAAGTATGTGAACCCCTTGGGATTACGTGGAGTTTTGCATGAATTGGGCATAAAATGTGCTCTGAACGTCATCTAAGTCACAACAATAGAAGAACACAGTCTGCTGAACATAATACTACACAAACATTAGATGTTGCCATGGTTTAATTGCACATAACATGTAAACATTCACAGTGCAGGGAGGAAAAGGTATGTGAACCTTTGGACTTAATAACTGGTTGACCCTCCTTTGACAGCAATAACCTCAACCAAATGTTTCCTGTAGTTGCAGATCAGACCTGCACAACGATCTGGAGTCATTTTGGACCACTCCTCTTCACAAAACTGTTTCAGTGTAGCAATATTCTTGGGATGTCTGGTGTGAATCGCTCTCTTAAGGTCATGCCACAGCATTTCAATCGGGTTGAGGTCAGGACTCTGACTGGGCCACTCCAGAAGGCGTATTCTGTGCTGTTGCAGCCATTGTTTTGTTGAATTACTTGTATGCTTTGGGTCATTGTCCTGTTGCATCACCCATCCTCTGCGGAGCTTCAGTTGGCGGACAGATGGTCGTACGTTTTCCTGCAAAATGTCTTGATAAACTCTGGAATTCATTTTCCCATCAATGACAACAATCCGTCCAGGCCCTGAGACAGCAAAGCAGCCCCAAACCATGATGCTCCCTCCGCCATGTTTCACAGTGGGGATGAGGTTTTGATGTTGGTGTGCTGTGCCTTTTTTTCTCCGCACATAGCGTTGTGTGTTCTTCCCAAACAACTCAATCTTGGTTTCATCTGTCCACAGTATATTTTGCCAGTAGTGCTGTGGAACATCCAGGTGCTCTTTTGCAAACTTCAAACATGCTGCAATATTCTTTTTGGACAGCAATGGCTTCCTCCGTTGTGTCCTCCCATGTACTCCATTCTTGTTTAATGTTTTCCTTATTGTAGATGTGTCAACAAAAATGTTAGCATGTGCCAGAGATTTCTGTAGGTCTTTAGCTGACACTCTGGGATTCTTCTTTACCTCATGCAGCATTCTGCGCTGTGCTCTTGCAGTCATTTTTACAGGACAACCACGCCTAGGGAGAGTAGCAACAGTGCTAATATTTCTCCATTTGTAGACAGTCTGTCTTACCGTGGACACATGAACATCAAAGCTTTTGGAGATACTTTTGTAACCCTTTCCAGCTTCATGCAAGTCAACAATTCTTGAGCTTAGGTCTTCTGAGAGCTCTTTTCTGCGAGGCATGGTTCACATCAGACAGTGCTTCTTGAAACCAGTAAACCCAAAACAGGTGTGTGTTTTTTAAGGGCAGGACAGCTGTCAGCAACACATCCAATATCATCACACTGATTGGAGTCAAGGTTGGCTCACTCCTGGCTCCAATTAGCTCTGGGAGAAGTCATTAAGCTAGGGCCTCACATACTTTTTCCTCCCTGCACTGTGAATGTTTACATGTTATGTGCAATTAAACCATGGCAACATCTAATGTTTGTGTAGTATTATGTTCAGCAGACTGTGTTCTTCTATTGTTGTGACTTAGATGACGTTCAAAGCACATTTTATGCCCAATTCATGCAAAACTCCACGTAATCCCAAGGGGTTCACATACTTTTTCTTGCAACTGTACAGTATGTTGTTTTGAGCACTTTTGTCACTATTTATAGTTACCTATCCCCCAGTGCTGGGATCACATGTGTGTTTCACTATTCATTTACATACTATTTGATTACTGAAGTTTTTTTCACTTTTGAGATCTGGATTATCCAGCACTGAATTGTGTGTTATTGGATCACATTAGGTCGTTTGTAGACCATTGGTTTATGATATTTATTCACCCTTTTTTTCACTTATATATCCCACTAGGGATGTGGTCACCATCTTATTATTATTTACATATTTATTTATTAGAGCGCTACACCTTTTTTTGTATTTTTGGCCTCTGTTTACACCAGCTTGTCTGACAGAAGCCAGGTGATTGGGCATACGGGAAAACCAGCATCTGATCGGCATCTGATCAGTGTTTGCAGCCAATGACTACGAGCGCTGACCGTTGTGTTCCGGCGGGGGGGCAATCCCCCTATCAGAACACAGCAACTCAGAGGGGCGATCACTGTATTAACATCGGATAGTTATTACAGTGAGATCCTTCAGAGAGCTTCAGTTTTTTCATTCAGCCCGCTGGATTGAACGAAAAAAAAAAAATGATAGTGTTTACCAGGCATAATACAGTAAAATCAGATTCCTCATGGCAAAGATAATAGAGGTAGACCTATACAGTAAAATCAGTCCTCTTGCCACAAATGGCTTTGTGCCTGTGTTGATGGCATCAGTTTGAGATGCTTCTGAGACTGGTGTGAGCTGCCAAGCCTGAGATTACCAATGCCTGTGTGGACTACTGCAGAAGTTGGAGGTAGAGAGAGTGTGAGCTGATTGAGCCAGAAATTAGGTCACATCCTAATGCAACAAAAACTCACCTGCTGCAGGGATAGCTCTGGATGTTCTTCCCCCTCGGTAAGGTTGTTCCAGATAGAGTTGGTCTTCACCTAAATGTTGATGCTACCATGGATGCATGGTAGCAAAACAGTGAGATGTTAAAAAAGCTCATGCTCTGCCTCCAGTACCTCCAAACCCTTCCAGTGCTGCAGCCATTTTTCAGAAGTCAAACATCCAAATGTATTCTTTATTTGTTTTACTTTCAAGGTAATGTTTTTTTCAGAAATTCAACATCTCCATGTATCACTCCTCCTACATTTTTTAACCCTGTATATATGATTAAACCCTATATAGTATTATTTTGAACATGCAATATCAAGCTGGAGCTAAGGGGAAGAACCAAACATAGGGTAAGATACACCAGTATGGGAACTTCTTGTGCAGCTCTGTACATTAGAATATATAGAAAACACATGTATTTTATGGTATATTTTACATAGATAACTATTCATGTAACATACATATTTTTGAGAACCCAGGTAAATGTGTACTTTGGTACAATGGTAGCAGGTAGACTTTTACTGCACAAATAAATCTGCAGGTTTCATCTATAGTAAAAGCTCCTTTTCTGTCTGCCAGCAATGTTTCTTCTAAATGCACACTAAGCCACAGAAGTATATTCTCAATATGGCATGGTGCTGGGATGAATGTGCCCAAGAGTTACATGATATTTCTCATCTTCCATGAAGAAATATTAGATACATGATAATGTTGGCATGAAGTCTGCTTGTGTTCTTTCTTGTTTTGTTAGTTAAAGTTGGAAAGCTATAGAGGCTTTGTCGATGGACATTGGGCTTGTCCAATAAGCAAAGGCAAGTTGCTTCTGGACACATTCACTCTGCATTTGAGATACGTTTTAGATGTATCTGAAATCATTCAGAGTTCACCAATTAGTGCTTCAATTTGCTTCAAGCTGCTTTGCAGTCCCTTTGGTTTGTATGGTAACATCAGTTCTGATGCAACAAAAAAGCCTCTAAGCTGGCCAAATATGGATCAGCCAAGACCAGCTGAGATCCAATCCATCTACAAGATGGTTGGTTGTATTGAAGTTGATCCATTTATTGACTTTAGTACGACCAGCCTGTTTTGCATGTGATACTGCTGGCAGCTATAACCACCAACAGTAATCATTGTGTTCTTTTTTTCCACCCATGGTTGCAGGAAAGAAAAATCATTTATGGTGTACCTTAGATTGTTACAGACTATTTTAGATAAAGTATAATTATTTTCTCTACCATTACTTTTTCCTTTTCTTTGTTCCTCTGTGTTTCCTTCACCCTTATCACCATACTGTATTAATACCTTATATCTACTCTTTTAGGGTATGAGTGCTATTATGCTCTAGTTTGTTCATTGTATGTTTGCTGCACAGAACTGGTCCTAGACCACCTGTGTGTACTTATAAAGTCCGTATTTTTTCATGTGTTCTTTAATCTACAACCAAATACTGACATGTCTAAACTTATTTTTAAGACTGCATGGTGTGTACACATCAAGCAGTTACTATAGAAACATTCAGACACATTTGTTAGTTATCTGCATTCTTGGTGCAGTCTCACTTTGGTGTTGTGTATTTATCCAACCACTCCAACCTCTTGATAATTAAAGGTTGCAAGTGATGCAGAAATCACATTGCAGGTCTGAGTGAGTAACTAGAACAAGCTGTCTTCTAAGGAAATAAATGGATAGATAGAAGGCTACATTTGCTTGTGTCTTGCAGCTTTGATTAGGAGAAACCTGTACTTTGTGGGTTATGGAGGCTTCCACTGCTGACCTTCTGAAAATACCAGCTGTCTTGTTGCCTCTGGCTTTAATACTTTGAGTCACTGGCCTGGAACATGCAGGCAAATAACCAAGTTATAGTGAAGTCAAAACTCCTGATCTGTGTGCTTGTTTCAGGTCAGTGACTCTAAAGCAGCCCATAGATAAGTCTTTTTTTTTTCGTTCAACCAGCTGTCAGTATGGACACTCCATCCTCGGTGCTGCCCCCAGCAGTGTTCCTTGGAGTGCTATCTGAGATAGCTGCTGAATTGCAGGATAATGCCATAATGTGCTAGTATGCATTGCATACTAGCACATTATGACAGACCTACCTTAAACAGAAACATTTCAGCAGCATGCTGTCACCACTGCCGGGGCTTCCATCTTTGCATCCTTATTACTTCATTTCATCTTCCAGTCTTCCTTCCAAGTTTGCAAGCTTCAGCCATCTGAATGGCGATGACGTCACTCCCGAGGAAAGCCACAGAATGGAGCTCTGTGCATATGCACCGGTGACGTCATCAGCTGCTACTAAAGTAAATATCTCCTAAATGGTGCACATTTAGGAGATATTTACTGTACCTACAGGCAAGCCTTATTAAAGGCTTACCTGTAGATATAAATCAAAAAGCGGACATAACTACCGCTTTAATTGGTCTCATGGGTAGCGGGTCATTGACTGCAAGTAATCACATGTGTCCACACGTTCTGTAGATTAATATTCCCAGACATGGATCCCTGTGAAAAGGAAACACTAATCAGGTATGTGCTGCTAGCTGTCATTGACAGCTCTGATCTCAATTAATGATCAGGAACCTATCAGTGTGGTTACAAATTATGATCACCGTGATAGCTATGACATGGTGGTCACATGGAGTAGACAAACCTCTCACATCACTAGTTGTTTGAGAAACTATGATTAATTAAAAAAAAAAAACTGTAGCATCTGACTTTTAATAAACAGGTACTCACCAGTCCTGCTTGTCTTCACCGGGAGCTGGTTCTTTGTTGGTCTTTGGATCCCCCATGCCACCATCTTGGCTGTAGAGAAGCCTTCTTACTGTTTTATAGCCAGTTTCCCATAGCACACACACGAGATGCTCTGCTGCTGTATATTCATAGAACTAGTCACATGGGTTACCGTAGAGAGATATTATTTTTCTGCTGACCTATGGTATCTGTAAATGTACTCAAAAAGAAAATATAGGTTTTGGAATCTTTTCACTGCAGGTTAAACAGGGAGCCCCTACAGTCACCCCAGAAAGTATGGGGTGGGGGGCCGTATACACTATTTAGGAGATGGGGGTGACTTTAGATATGATATACTATCTATCTGCCATCTACCTCAACCTCAACTGTAGGTTTTAGCTAAAACTTTATAGTTCTGACACTCCTGTCAGGTATAAAGTTATTGCACAATATAAAACAGTCTGATAATTCACAGCCACCCGAAATATAACAGCTAGTTCATATCACTGAAGATTACTTGAGAGAACATTAAAAACAATAATAATACATCCTCTCAAGTCCAGATAGCCAAGATACCAGTCCTCTGTTGTCAGTGACCTCTTGCAGTCTCATATCTTCACCACCCAGAGTTCTTTGCCTAAAGTTGGACTCCAGGCAGATCTTAAAGACACACAATAATGCAAACCTACATTCATTAGTAAATCCTCATATTTTTTCTTAATGCCAGCGGTGTAGGATCCTGACTTTAACTTGGTATCCTTTATTCCCATGTGCCTCAGCACTGAGACTAAGAGAGGGAAGGCCAGCATCAGAAAGCAATCAGCAGTACTGCATGCAAATGTGCTAATGTTCTAATAGGAGGAGGCAGAGTGAGCAGAGAGATAACCTCTTCAGTCTTCTCCAGCTCCTTCACTGCCCACTTATAGGCTAGGGGAGTGGAGATGACACCACTCTACTCCCTAAGTGTCACAGAGCAATTGGTTTCCTCTTCTGGCTGTGTTGTCTGGCAGGGAAGTACAAAAACTCAGAAATACAAATCCTTTGGTTGATAAACCAGCTCCCATGTATTTCTTCTGTGTACTATGTGAAATCTTTTTTAAGTTACTGTTGGTCGAAACTAGTGAACATGATTAGGCAAGACATTTGGTCCCCATGAATCACTGCTAATGATCTGGAAGGTCTTGACATGTGTGCACATTATTTCTGTTCTAGGCGCCAGAGTATGATGTAATATGATTACACTGCCAATACAAAGAAATGCCATGAGCGCCAGAGGGAAGAAAAATGCTGCCTAAAATGCACACACATCCCTAACACCAAAAGTGCCATTCTTTTTAACTACTGATCTCTTACTCTTCATATGAAATACGACTTTTGTCTATGACTATGTCTATGACAATATGCTTTTTCCAATAAAATATTGTTTACAGCATTATTGTATGAATAGGAAAAGTATAGACTTGATCCGCCCATGCAGTTTCTTGGTTACCATGATAACAATACATTTCATAGCAATAACATGGATACAGAAGTAATAATAAAGTAAGTAAAAATAAAACAGATGTGATGAAAATTCTGTAGGGGAAACAGTATTTAAAAGGCCATTAAACCGAAATGACTAAACATTATATTTACAAAGATTTGAAGAACTACATTCATGAGAAGATATATTTTCCAAACAGTTAATTTATTTTTCATGAATCTAAAGGTGGCCATATGCTGTACAAATTTCAACCTAATGAACTGGATGAAATTCGCTTTCTGGGTAGCCCTGTTGACCTCTCTCACCCAAAAGCCTTTGATTGAAAAAAAATGAAGGAGCCAGACTAAAATCTGTTAGCAGAACAGTGGCTGCATCCAATCAGATGCAGCAGCTCTTTCGAGTATTCTGACAGCTGCTGGCAACCTAGCAACTCAGTGACTTGATGCAAGTAGGCAGGATGGGAATTCAGATTTTTTAAACTTTATTTGTTGCATGTCTTGTTCTATCCCGGTGGCTCACAAGGCAGAGAATACAGGATCAGGATGACAGTCTGCACCTTTAAAGTGTATCTAGTCACAAAACCAAAAATGTAATATATTGTCACATACAAATCCTTAGATGTGGTGGCTCTATTCATTTTCTTTTTTTTTTATAAGATTTCTTTTTTTCCTTTATTTTACCTGATGTTTCTGCCAGTATCACGCTTCCTGTCATAGGGTGCAGGACACTCACTATTCTGTATCAGGAATAGGATAGGACTAAAGACATCTTTCTTCTCTAAAACATAGATGGTGGGGTTCTGTAGTTTTTAGAACAAAGTACCCTGTAAAAATGCAGCAGAGACAGAGAGCATAGGATTTTATCAGCTAACATGATTTTTGTCAAGATGAGCATCACATATCTTCACCTAGACTTCATTTTTTAAATACAAATCAGTAAATGTGGCTCCCTCCCATATTTATATCTTGACTGGTTCACTTTAATTTGTACATTTGAAACAAACTGCACCATTTGTGGGAATTTAAATGTATTAATATTTTTTGAGGAACTAAAATCTGTAAAAATTGACTAATCATTTTAGAATTGACTTGGGTTAAAGAAAATAACTGGGTATATCAACATTAAACATTTTAAATATGTATAATTATGTGGACAAAGGTATTTCAAGTAAACTCTTTGGGGTTTATTTACTAAAGCTGGAGAGTCCAAAATCAGACTCCCTTCTGCATAGAAACCAATCAGCTTCCAGGTTTCATTGCCAAAGCTTCATTGAACAAGCTGAGGTTAGAAGCTGATTGGTTCCTATGCAGAAGGGAGTCTGATTTTGGACTCTCCAGCTTTAGTAAATAAACCCCTTTGTGTCTGTAAACATTAAACTGCCACTAGGGGTAAATCAGGTACCAATTGATATATATTTACAAAAGCTACCTGAGCACCTCCAAAACACCCATGGAACTCTCATGAAAGTCTCATCTTCTAGAAAGAGACAATTTCAAGCCCATCCCCTAACTACCTCCTTAACCTCTTTGCATGTCTCTTGAAGCCATGGGTAGACTCGCGTACTAACATTGAGGGATGTGAGGCTAAACGGGGGGAAGAAGAAGCTTATTATTTTCTGCTGAAGTTGAGATTTATATGCTTAAAAGAGAAGTTTTGGGATTTTCTTTTTAAGTATACTTACCTAGGTGGATGCTTCATCTGTCCCCCGCTGGCTCTAAGGCTGAGACTGAGCAATCAGACATGGCTGATTGCTCAGTTCTCCCTACCACTCTGAACAGAGAGTGGTGACTGTCAGCCACTGCTATCTGCTCTGCCCCCCCAGTGCTCAATGGAGTGCTGGGCTGTTGTGGGGGTGGGAGCAGCTGTCTCAGACTTTCAGCAGATCGCTGGTCCAGACTCCTATGTGGATCCCAACCATATGTCCATGATCTTTCCCCAGCCTGGATTGGCAGAGTGAAGTCAGCTGAAAGAGGACTTTAGCCTGCTGTCAGCTGAAAATGGGTCCTAGGAGTGCAGAACAAACATCACTCCTGTGATCCAAAGGAGCTTTAGCTGTACTTCTCCTTTAAATAGAACCAGGCATGAACATTTAGGCATTTACATATTCTGAAGAAGCAATAAATGAGCTTTAAAAGATGCCCCCACTGGCCTCCGTAACTGCAGACATTGTGGAGAAATCCATCCTCAAAGTTCCCAGCAAAAGCACCAAAATTGTTCATGTTGTTTCAGAAACTTATCTCCCTGTGCTTCCTGAACCAGTACACCAGCTGCTGAGGGAAAAGCCTCAGAAACCTGAATGTCTTTACTACTTGCCCCAGAGTGCCTGCAGCTGCAGAGGTTTCTTCTCTGAAGTACATTTTCCACATACAGTATTTCTATTTTTATCTAGGGTCATATAGTAGTGTTGCTGGTTTTCTAGTGCATACATTAAAATACATAGAGAATACAGGGACACAAAGAGAGAAACGTATTGCAATAAATGAATCTGAAAACCCCCAAAAATTGGATGGAGATTTATTTTTTAGAAAATATTGATCCCTATTTTTAAAACAAGGGTCCTCTCGGCTTCCATATTTTCTATGCCTCTGTTTTATACATGAGCCCATTAGTGGTTGCATTGTTTTGGCAAATTCCCTGCTTTCCCTTTATAAAATGACCCTGTATAGTTACTTGGACTGAGCATCTGAAGATCTTCATTATCCTCAACCGGTTAATAAAGAACATTGAAAGTGTGCATACCACAGCAAATATCTTTGTTTAAGTGGGGATGCTTATGCTTTTAATTGATACTATCAGTTTTTCCCAAAAACATAATATTCAACCTAGGTTTACTCTAACTACTTCTTAATACCAATGTATTTTTATAACTCCCATGATGGTAAAGCGTGTAATGCCTCTCTGGATATCAGCTTTTTTAAACATTTCAGACCTCATTACTTCAGACAATGTAAGAAACAATGCTAATGGTTCCCCAGCTAAAACTTGCAGCCAATATAGTCTCAGAGATCGGTTTCATGACATACTATCATTTGGTCTACGAGACCCAGAGAAGGCTAAACCGCATCAAAGGGAGTGTGGAAAATGTATCAGTGCTGACTTTAGGGTATTGAAATTGGGAACCAATCAATTAAAATAAAATTACATTTTGTCTCAGTCCTGTTCCCTAAAGTCAGGTGCTGCACAAAATAAACTCAATTTCATCTAAACATGTAACGGAAATCAATACATTCATAAAAACATTACATAAGCTGAAAAGTGAGAGAGAGCAAAATAAAGATGCAATTACTACAGGACCTCCAGGAAAGAGTATAGGCTGATGAGATACAGTCAAATTTACCAACCAGAGTAAATGTACCCTAACAGCATATCCAGAATGTGTGTACGTGACATGTATAGCACCTTCGTTTTCAACCTTTATTATATCTTTAATTTTTATTTTGATAGCAAGGTTGAAAAGAAAATGATCAGTACAAATATAAATTATATACAGTACAGTTTGTTTAACCTTCTGGCAGCCTTTCAGCAGCTTAACCTTTGAAAATAATTTCAGGTCTCGGGGAACCTCTGCTAAGTACAATTCATAAGCGGTCAGTGGGAGAATACTTTTTACATTAGAGGGTCAGAATACCACTCTTATAGACCGATAAAAAGATCATTGGTGTCATGCTGCTGCCAAGTGGTGTTGGCCCTGGGACTATGCAGGCACCATCAAAAAGAAGTCAGTTGGCCACATCTCAAAGAACCTCTACCAACATTTAAAGGAACCCTATGGTTGCATGAAACCCTGGTTGAACATGGCTTTTGAGGAGCAGCATTGGGGCCTGGCCGGCCCAACCCAATGGGAAGCTTCCACAGTGGAGATAGTATAGTTCCTGCACTTTACCTACTCCTTCGGAACCTTTCCCTACCGCTAATTGCTGTCCCTAACAGATGGGAAACCTGTCCCTACACTACCCACTCGCATGATGCATGCCCAAGTTCAGGGGGACAGGGGCCTAAATAAACTCTGCCCTCACCTAAGATGACAATGGAGGTCACATGGGGCCCAGCGTTCAAACTAACAGCTGCTCCCAGCTGACCGCAGGAAGCCATAGAGGAACTAAGTTCCTCAATCTTCTTCCTCTTCTGTATTGCTGCTTTGTTTTAGCGCCCCCTACAGTGGGGAGTACAAACTGCACCTGCCTACAGGCTGCCTAAAAGAATATGTAAAGACAAAACCTTTTTTTTTTAACTTTGGATAGATTGGCAATGGTTAGGATACTTTTTCTATGTTTCATTGGGGAGATTTACCTTCACTTTCTGTAATAGGAGACACTGCAAAAAGTAAGAGGAGATCTCTCCAATATGACAAAACTCTTCTTTTTAAACAGTTGTAACCAGAACAGGCATACCCACTGGAAGATTTCCCATCTCTCTGCTCCTTTGGCAACTCAAAAATGTTGGATTTTCCATTTTTACGTTCTGTGTTGTAATGATCACCAGGATCAATAAAGAGAGTGAATCTCCTTAGTCGACAGACTGCAAAAGAAAGAAAAAACAGACAGAGGTTCTAGTCCTTCCCCACTCTAAAACTAGAAAAATGTTTTATATAGACTGTAATAGAAATGGGAAACGTGTGTGACTGTGGCAGGCAGGGATAAACCACATGTTTATGCCTGTTCACAAGAGCTCTAAAAGGCCACACAAGTCCTTAACTGTATGTCCTCAGCTCTCCATGTACAAAAGCATTTGTATTACATCACACGCTTGGCTGCCTCTCTCATTGGCAAGAAAAAAGCCAAATATGTGGAAAAAACACTAGAGGAGCTGAATGTGTGAATATGTGGTTGTGTGTTGCATTTCCAAAGAATTTCCTGTGATACTTACTGTCATCTAGTGGCCAAGTGATGTATTTTCCTTTTTTAAAGCAGTTTTAAGAAGAAAGATATATATATATATATATATATATATATATATATACTGTGTATATATATATATATATACTGTGTATATATATATATATACTGTGTATATATATATATATATATATATATATATATGAACATGCTATTGTTATCATTGTTATGGTGAGGAGGGGCCCCATACCTACTCTTCTGGGGTCACCCGCAAACCAGCACACCAGCAAACTTGTTTCTGAGCCAGCTTGGGCCATCCCCCACTTACTCCTCACTGTATTTGATTGACAGCAGTAAGAATCAATGGCTCCAGCTGCTGCCTCTAGGCCTGTGAGGAGAAAGAGCAACACTGCAGGCAGACAGGCACAGCACTGGATCAAAATAGTACTTAGGTCAGTATAAGGGGGGTGAGGGGGCAATACAACTGCAGGGAAATGTTTTACCTTAATACAGGGAATGCATTAAAGTAAAAAATATCCTGGCTTTACAACCACTTTAAATCAATGACAAACATTTGACCAGCCTAGGAAATAGCCCAATAACATTCATTTTTTTGCCTCATTCACACAGAACGAATGTGATTTCACCTGGAAAATTGCTATGTAATTTTTTGTAAATTACATTTTGTAAAATGCATCCCTGGGTGTTCTGGCATCTTTCATCACCTTAGTTTTTATATGATGTTAGGCAGTTTGAGTTCCCACTTTTCATCAACAAATATATTTTATACACATTCAATTTACCCAATGTCCCTTAGGACTCGTTTACACTTCACACTTTATGCTTCAAGACATGGCATGGGACATGCTTTTAGAAAGCACTCTGAATGACAATCAAAGCACCTGTCACTAAATAAATGGTAAGCTTACAGTCCTGTTTACATGTTGTGTTTGCTTTGCTTTTCTTCAAAAATGATACCCCTTGTCAGCTTTGTGGTGCTTTAAAGTGTCTTCAAAGCCTCCATAGAAGTCTATGACAAAGCTTCATTAACGCTTCAAAAAAGCACTATCAAAGCATCATCGATGTAAATTCCTGGAAGATACAAGATCATATAAATTAGTAAATTTAAGAGGAATCTATTCATTATTTTAGTTCAACGCCAGCCAAAACATATTTTATTGCTGTCTGTGACCCCATTCACACTCCCTTCCTGTCTGAGGCACAGGGAAGTATGAAATATGTCTTCAATGGGGACAGACACAGCAACAATATCATTTTTTTTCATAGCGTGGGTTACAGTTAGAGTTGTTTGTGCATTTATTTTTACTGTATCTTTCTTTCCCTGTGTCCCTTGATACCCTTCTATCTTGTCTTGGTGTCACAGGGATAAACCTCTTCCCAATGACATTGCAGGTTTTAAAAAAAAAATGTTTCTCTACTTTAATTATATTCATATTTGCTCTGCAGTATATGATTTGGGTTTAGATTTTCATGTTTACAGAGTATATGCAGTTTGAAATTTAAATTGTCACTTTTGATTTCCTAAAAATATTTTGCAGTGTAATACATTGTAATAAACATTTAAAACCGTTTATGTTTGCAATGTATTATAGATACCAAAATTTGCATCACGTTTTAGATAAAAATGTAGCCCTGCAGTCTGCCATCTGTATTCGGTTTAGTGGTAATGTAATTTCCTTTGTAATGTTGCCATCTGTAGTTGAAAAGTGGATGAATAATGCCCACTACTGGTGAGAATCATAACTGCAACATTACTTCTTTTCTGTGTTTTTAAACATTTACACATACTTAGTGAATGGCCAAACAAATCTGTATTGTTAGATTTTATTTAAATTATTAGTTAAAAGAGCACATGTTGATCAGTGAATCCATGTACATTTAGGGAACAATCTAGTTTGTGTTTTAGTTCTACATAATAAATTGTTTAAAGATACAAAATTGTTATTGAAAACTTTTTTTTTTAATTATGTAAAAAATGTGCACACCTTATTTTATCAAGTCTGGAATTTTGTCCTTTGAAGAAGGAAAAGAAAATAGCAAATGCTGCCCGTAGCACTGAATTAGAAGATAAATTTCATTATTAAACCTGTATTTTTAAATCAATAATGTCTGCAAATTGGTTGCTATGGGCAACATGTTTTTCTTTACCTCTTATAAACTTTTCCTAGTGATTTTATTTTAAAATTTTGTGATTGGAATCTGCTCATTCTACTACCACAGTTGGCAAAAGGCTGAAGAATGGGTAAGGACCTCATCAGTCTTATTTAAAGTACCCCTGTTAAGAATACAGAAGTTACAATTGCTGGTCTCATTAAAAAAAAAATGTAGCTGCATGATTATGCCTGACTGCTATCAACCTGATCTGCATGCAGCTAAAAAACCTCTCATTGCCAGACCTGTTCTAGGTCTTTGTTTTATTAGAAATAAGACCATTGGCTCTGTATAACAGCCAAACATCTAGCATATTCAGAATGAAGGCTCTGCAATGTCACCTCGTGTCACGTTTCTCTTGATAAATGTTTATAGGTGTTACAGTGGTTTTGATAACACTGTGTAGGTGCCAATATTTTGACTGCATTGTGATAATCTGTTTTATTTAATAGAAATCCCACCAGCTTTGGCATTTCTGCAAACAACCAAATAATGTGTCATTTAGCACTTAATGAATAAGTCTGCTCACACTTTCTTATATTCAATAATGAGTTGTAGATTCAATTGTTGCCAGTCATTCCAAACCCACGTTAAAGTGTTTGCAAGACTTAAAACCTTATAAAACAACCCATTCAGTTTAAAATAGAAATGAAACACAAAACATTTGTGTATAGATATAAAAAGAGAGGGAGAGGGGTATATATAATGTTTTTTATAAGTGATCACATTCCCTCTGTTCTCAGATGCATAGAAAGCTAGGGGAGAAGAAACAGCAGAACAACGATCTTCCCATTAAAAGGGGGGGGGGTGCAGCAGAAGTCTGATCATTGGAGGAGAGCAGGCTGAGATCTGGAGAACTGACCACACTGTGTTCTCCTGCCTATTGTGGTTAGTTTTTAATAGGAAAGCAGAGGGACTGGCAGGAACACCAGGGATTTGAGATAAGAGATAAGGTTACCTTGTCATACAAGTACATGGTACAGCAGGCACAAATCAGGAATTTGAAATTGTTGGGTTTACATATTCTGTAGTGGAAGTGGAACTTCACTCTCTGAATCAAAATTGACTGTTTTTAATCTTTATGATGCTAGCATTAGTAAATAGATAGGAAAGCATATCATATGTAATTGTTTTAAAGTTTTTTTTTTTACATTTCTTGAGTTACTTCCTGGTTTCTATGCCTAGGCAAATGATGTCACACGTCGCAGGAGCCTTCAGGAGGGAGGGAGGGTTCTCAGCTCAGGTCCAAATGCCTGAGCTAAGGACAGATGGATTACAGGAAGTAAATACTACATGAATCATCTGCCCTTACTCAAGGTGGCCACTACCAGAAATACCAGGGGGTGTTTTTCAAAATTTATTCTCAGCAAAATAAAGCATGGCGACATGGATGGATTGGTGAGTTTGCTTTGAATATTAACAATGAATTAAATAGCATTTTTTGGTTTGTGGTGCTCAGTTGCAGTGCAGGTCCACTTTATGTCCCCACTTATGAGTTTGATCATCAGTAGTCTGAGTACATTTCACAAATGAAGGTGCTTAGTCTTTTGGACCTGTGTGCCTAAAGAACATCTGTATACAAATAGATGCAATATTTAAATCATACAGGAAAGTCAACAGAATGCAGAGATTTTAATTTTTATCATTACTGCAATTGCATGCAGGCAGACCAAACAGTACATGTATACTTCATTCTTCATCTGGAAGCCAAAACCAACCAGTCATTAAAAGAAATCTGAAATTTATTCCCTCATGTGAAGTCACTTTTTTGATCATTCACTTCTAAACAAAGTAATCCTCTGGAAATTAATGGCTATGTAGCACTACCCTCTTCACAGCTGCTGGTTTTGGGTCCCCCTATTTTCCTGCACAGCCAGGCAACACACATTTTCCACTTTTGCATCCAAAGTCAGAAAACAGTTCATGAGCTTGGTTTTATTGTTTTATTAGGGGTTAAACAACTTGGATAGGGCCTTAGCGATATATGGGATGCCTAATGGAACTGAAACAATTTGGAGGACGTTTTATGTACAAAAAAGAAAGATTCGAACAGCACACAGTCTTTTCTAGGAGCACTTAGTCTTCTTTAAATGAACCTACTTCAGACACCAAATGAAAATCTCATCCACCTGGCTGTCATGAAGAGTATCCCAGGGTAAGGGATTTCGAGACACATGGGAATGCTGTTCCAGGGAGAACTAGTTGGGTATTGCACCGTACTGCCCTCTCCTTCTAGGCCCAGGGGGTATAGAGATACTCATATTGTACTGTTCCTGTAGCTTTAAAAAGGTGAAACTGCTTCAGGCTTTACACTGAGCTGGCTTCTTCCCCTGCTGACAGGCTTTCATTTACTGTAGACTGTAGAACAGTGGAGATCCCTTTTTCCAGCTCCCAGCCTGTAGGTAGATCCCCTCCTTCAGGGCCTCCTTCCAGGCTCCACACCAGCAGCACTTCCCTACTCCATTTTCCACTTCACTCCCTGCTGGCCAAGCTCTCTCATATTTATGGGCTGATCTCCCACACTGCCAGGCATCCTTCCTTGGATTGGTCAGACTCCCATAAATATGCCGGTCAGTCCCTCCTCAACCCCACCCACTGGCTTCAAAAACTTATCCAAGTCTCTAGAGCAGGGGAAGGTACCAGAGTACTGACCTGTACTTCAATTAAGCTTTGACAAAAAAACTGGCAGCTGATTGGTTTCTATGCAGAGTTGAATCAGATTTTGCACAGTTTTAGTAAATCAACCTTTATTAGTCTGTAATGTGGTATAGTAAAAAAACAAATAAACAGATTTTTAGTATGCGTAGATCAATGCAATGCAATGGCACATAGAAAACAGTTGTGTAGCGCTACCTTCGTGTGGGCCACTGTAAGACATGGGCCCCCAAAGGTTGCCCTGACCTTGCAAGCCACCCGACACCTCTGACACCATGGGTTCAGACATAATGCACAGAGGCATTTGAATGCAGTAATGCAATTGGGTATTTGTTAAGAATTATTCAGTCAGTAAACAGTAAATAACAGTTACGAGAATACCTCTTAGGTGGCAAACACCTTGCTGGAAATTCAAAACCGTGACCACAGATGAACTTGGAAGAGATAAGCACAATAATTCAAACAGGGTTTCAAATATGGGCAGTAAGGGGGACCTCTGACTTCAGGTAGGAAAGGGAAGAGGAAAATTCTGCTCCCTCAGAATCCATCAGGATTCTGAGGGAGCAGAATTTTCCTCTTCCTCTCTTTCCACAGGTCCTGAAAACAGCGCACTCTGTATATTAAATGTATGGGCTATGCTAAAAACAGTCCCACTTTAACATATGTACATGGATAAGGTCCTAGGATTGAGGAGTACCAAGGAAAGTCCTGGTGTAAAAGATGTCCTCGGTCTTCAGCTAGGTCAATGAGGGCCCAAAGGATTGCGGTGCAATGGCAACTAGCACTAATAATTATTTTATAGAGATGATACTAGGTAAAGGTTTCAAACTTTTAAGGAGGTGTGAGGTATAAAGGGCGTCTGCATTCAGTGTCCGCTGTTGAAGAGTATACACAGTGTGGGCTTCTGCCTGCTCACCATTCCTGATGATATTGCGGCTCAAGGGTTCCAAGGTGTCCTAGACAGCTCCCGCAGAATCTGCTACTGGTGTGGGATGCTCAGCCTAGCACCTTGTTACACTGGGATTCCTCTGTGGATGAGATGGTAACAATGCTCACGTCTCAGCTTAGTCACGTCTGCCAACAGGAAACTGCTGATGGTTGTTCTGGTGGGTGGGCAATAGCTCACATGCTAAAGACTCCCATTCCGTCTGGACCGAGTGGCCTGCTCAGATCTCCATAGCAGATGGGTCCCTGCTTGCAGCTTCAGCCCGTAGTCCCAAGAGGAAGAGCAGTCTCCCGAGTCCGACTTATATATCCTCCCCCAACATTCACCTCTCCTCCTCCAGCCAGCTGGATCCTGTAGTTCCCAGCAGCATCATTTCTTTGCAAGTCCCTCCTATCCGGACCATGTCTCACAATCCCCTGCTCTCCATGAGATCCTCCTCTCTCTGTGTCATTGAACACAATGTCTCTATTATAACTGGAATCTAGAGGGGGCATTAATTCAACACAATCATTAATATAGATGTCTGGCGGTGGTACAGATAATTTGACCAGCACTGGGCTACCATTGTTTTCTATGGTCACACCATACATGTGCAGTGGTGTGTGTGGGGTAAAAATGCAGTATGTTTGTGCAGGACAACTCACCACACTACAGGTCCCCATATCACAGTTGGTATGGAGGTCAATGAAGGTGTCATATTGTGACACTTCAGCCAAGTTAAAGTGGTAGCAAACCCAGAAGGAAGACCGGGTGAAGATGGAATCCTCTACAAAAATGACAGTGCGCAGCTGGAGGGGTTTGTTTTAAGGTATGTTTTACATAATGTGCTAGTATGCGATGCCCTAAAATGTTTAATTACAGCATGAGTTGGGATTGGAGTGCCAAAATATTTTTCTTTCATGTACTGTAGATGCCTTCTGGTTTCTGTGGGCCTAATCACCCTTTATGTGCTGCCGATATCATGACTGTGTGCAAATTCTTTTTGAAAAATACTCCAAGGGCCTGTTAAAGGTGTTTAGAATTTAAGTAGTCAGACACCAATGACATATCCTAGTTGGTCTCAGGTTTGGTTCTAGATTTAAATTGATTGGTGTATGTGGTCCAACCAAGTAATAGGTAGTATGAATGAGTGTTTGGTAAGTTGGTGAAGAGCAGTATTAGTGAAAATATTCAATCTGTGTGTGTAATAAGGTCTGGTGCAGCAGCTGCCAGATATAAAACAGACCATGTTTCTGGATTTGTTGCCTGGAATTACATGACTGTCTAAGTGTTTGAAGGTCACAGAATTGTCCATCAAGGGTAAGCTCTCATTTTGTGGATAAAGAGGAAAATTGAGATCTCCACCCAGTTGTAAAGAGGCATGGTCTAGAGTTAATAGTAAGGGCAGTATGTGATCGAGGAAGGGTATTTGGAAGGTATTAGTGTTTTAGCCATAGCACTGAGTGATTTGAAGAGAGGCCTTAACCACTTCAAGTCTGGACACTTTTACCCCCTTTCTGTCCAGGCCAATTTTCAGCTTTCAGCGCTATCACACTTTGAATGACAATTGCGCGGTTATGCAACACTGTACCCATATGAATTTTTTTGCATTTTTTTGAGACAGATAAAGCTTTATTTTGGTGGTATTTTTCACCATTGTGATTTTTATTTTTTTTGCTATGTAAATGAAAATGTCCAAAAATTTAGAAAAAAAGTGTTTTTCTTATAAAATTTTGCAAATAAATAATATTTCATCATAAATCTTGGCCGAAATTTATTCCGTTATCTTTTTACTAAAAAAAAACCAAAAACCCCAAATTAGTTTATAACCAAAAATTATAATTATTTACATATTTATTTTTTTTTAGATTATTTATGGGTTTTTTTTTGTACATACCGTCACCCTAGCAGTACAGTGTCACCATGGTGACACTGTACTACTTGTGGGGGGTGATGAAGATTTTTTTTTACACTGATTGCTTTTACACCCATAAACGCTGTAAAAGCAATCATTTCTCCTTCTCTCTGGCTGCATTCTTGCAGCCATTGAGAACTACTGTGTGAGCTGTGATTGGTCACAGCTTGTCACATGGTACAAGGCCGTTGTGAATAGCCTTGTATCATGTGACCTCTGTGATCATTCACAGATTTTACACGTAGTGAGCACTGATGTCAGAAGTTACATCTTGCTTACTACTCTGCATGTGATCACTGATTGGCCAATCAGTGATCATGTGATCGGGACCTCGCACAGAGGTCCTGTCCGACGATCGGTGTTCCACTGTGTCCGGAGGACACAGCGGGCACCGGATCGCGGTGCTGCACTCTCCCAGGGAGCGGTCACAAGCAGGGGGTGGGGTGGCTGTTTATAAACGGACACCCGACCCTGCACTGCCACCATCTGGCCGTTTATATACAACGGCCGGACAGGAGGTGGGTAAAGGATTGTATAGTACCCTTCTGGGTCAATGATTGAAAGAGTGCATTAAAAGAGTATGTATGGCTACCCCAGTGTATTTCATGTTACTAGTTGGGGCAGTGTAAGCCATGGGGTGGTGTTAGCATACAAATGTAAAGGTTCCTGCAAGGTCTAGATGTGTTTCCGGTAGAAACACCACTTCTGACTTTTTTTCTTAAGTTCACGGTCAAATTTTATCAGTTTTTTAGCATTAAAGTTCATACCTTTAACATTTAAGTACAGAAATCTGGCCATGCTGGTAGTGTGGACGGTTTATGTGATTTACAGTACTTCAATATGCAGGAATTAGGTGTGCTATTTCTCTGAGGAAAGAGAACACGTATTCAATGACCCAGTGCTGGTAGCTTGTGTTTCAGGAAGATGGAGAAAGCAGGATTGTGCTATGAAAGAAAGATAAAGGGTTAGAACATACAGTTAAGTCCATATATATTTAGACACAGGCACAATTTTAGTTTTTTTTCAGATATTTACCAAATCATATTTAAGCTATAGTTATATAATGGATATGGGATGAAAGTACATACTCTCAGGTTTAATTTGAGGGTATGCACATTCAAAATGGGTGGAGGGTTTAGGAATTACAGAGTAGCCATTCCCCCCTTTCAAGGGACCAAAAGTAATTGGACAATTGAATCAAAAGCTGTTTCATGGCCAGGTGTGGGCTACACCTTTGTTATTTCTTCATCAATTAAGCAGGTAAAAGGTCTGAAGTTGATTCTAATTGTGGTATTTGCATTTGGAATCTATTGCTGTGAACCTACATCATGCGTTCAAAGGAGCTGTCCATGCAAGTGAAACAAGCCATTGTAAGGCTTCAAAAACTAAACAAATCCATCAGAGAGACAGCAACAACATTGGGATTGGTCAAATCAACAGTTTGGTACATTCTAAGGAAAAAAGAATGCACTGGTGAGCTCAGCAACATAAAGAGGCATGGATGTCCATGGAAGACAACAGTGGTGGATGTTTGCAGGATCCTCTCTATGGTAAAAAAAAAAAGCCATTCACAACATCCAGACAAGGGAAGGACACTCTGCAGGAGGTGGGCGTATCATTGTGAAAGTCTACAATAAAGAGAAGACTTCACAAGAGCAAATACAGAAGGTTCACCACGAGGTGCAAACCATTCATAAGCCTGAAGAATAGAAAAGCCAGATTAGACTTTGCCAAAAAACATTTAAAAAAACCAGACCAGTTCTGGAAAAGCATTCTTTGGACGGATGAAACTAAGTTTAATCTGTACCAGAATGATGGGAAGAAGAAAGTGCGGAGAAGGCTTTAAACAGCTCATAATCTAAAGCACACAACGTCATCTGTAAAACATGGTAGAGGCAGTGT
The DNA here is from genome assembly GCF_062004578.1 of Staurois parvus. NCBI lineage: Eukaryota > Metazoa > Chordata > Amphibia > Anura > Ranidae > Staurois > Staurois parvus. The sequence continues at coordinate 2,133,399 of NW_028318029.1, read as the reverse complement.
GATGGCATAGGCATAATGGCTTCCAGTGGCACTGGCTCATTGGTGTTTATTGATGATGTGACAGAAGACAGAAGCAGCCGGATGAATTCTGCAGTGTTCAGAGATATACTTTCAGCCCAGATTTAGCCAAATGCAGCAAAGTTGATTGGACGGCGCTTCACAGTACAGATGGACAATGATCCAAAACACACTGCAAAAGCAACCCAGGAGCTTTTTAAGGAAAAGAAGTGGAATATTCTGTAATGGCCAAGTCAATCACCTGATCTCAACCCAATTGAGCATGCATTTCACTTGCTGAAAGCAAAACTAAAGGCAGAAAGAACAACTGAAGACAGCTGCAGTTAGAGCCTGGCAAAGCATAAGAAAGGAGGAACCCCAGTCTTTGGTAATGTCCATGGGTTCCAGACTTCAGGCAGTCATTGCCAGTAAAGGATTCTCAACAAAATATTACAAATGAACAATTTATTTATGATTATATTCATTTTTCATATTACATTTGAGCCCCTGAAAATGGAGGGACTGTGTATAAAAATGGTTGCAGTTCCTAAAATTTGTACTTGATATTTATGTTCATCCCCATGACTTAAAGCTGAAAGTCTGCACTTCAAATTCATTTAGTTTGTTTGGTTTTAATTTATTCTGGTGGCATGCAGAGCCAAAAGTATGAAAATTGTGCCTGCGTCCAAATATATATAGACCTAACTGTATATATCAATAAATGATAAGCTTATTTAATGTATGCAAAAGGTTCCAATTTTGTCTTTTGTATCGCTGCAGGGGTGCCATCTACCAAAAGGGTCTAGGTTCCTGGAAAAATTAGGGCAATAAAGGAGTCAATGATGGATTCAGGGAGAGCGTCTGGAAACAAACCTTTCCAGCCTGTCCAGAAGTAACCTTTATCAATAACTGGGCACATATAACCTTGAAGTTGGCAAGCACATTATGTAGAAAAAAGGGGGTAGGTAAAGAACTGTTCTGTGGTTAAACTATGCATTTTTAGGATAATGATGTTCATAGCATGGTGAGGTGGAGAGGCTCGAAACCATGGGCTGAGAGGTCAATCACCTGACCATACCATGAAGACTATCAACAAGAAATAACCAGGTCATGGAGAAATTCCCATCCAGCACTGGGCAGTTCAGTATTCTCAGAACAACATTTAGATGTCTATCAACAGCCATAGCATGATTGTATTGGTAGGCTGTCATTTGAAGTCAGACTGAGATCACACTAGGATCCAAATATGTCGATGTGGAAGTCTCTGAAGTGACCATATATGTCAGGTGTGCAGAAGATGACATGGAGATGTAGTAGTTGAGGACATAAGTCCAGTGCAATAAGTCTTATCAGTTTTTAGGTGAGGGGGCATTTTTTCACAGCCTGGGAAAGCGTGAATTAAGCATACAGGGTTGCTGAGATGACCAGATGGTGGTGTGCGCGATCTGTGACTAGTGGTAATGATTCTAAGGGTTCCAACTTTGCATGTGATATCTCTTTTTCTTGCCTGGGTAATGTAACAGGGATTTAGGGTCAACAGCAACTTTTCTAACCCTTATAACCCTTAAAAATACAGTATTGAATTTGTGTTACCTTCACATGCACACAGATGTTATATTTTTGATTTGTCTCAACAACCCTCCCTAGAAGTTTTGTGGGCTGCTATAGCTATCGTTACACATGAGCATTATAAAAATGAAAGCTCCAGTCAAACAACCGTATCCCAGTGTTGTGAGTGCAATAGTTTGTAGAGTACAGTTATTATGCACTGGACTCCAGTAAAATAGAGGATACCTATTCCATATATCAGTGCCACCTTGAGGATCTGCCACCCAGTTATTGGTGGTACCACCTTCCAGTGTTGTTGGTATGCAATTGATTTCCCATTTTGGTTATATACTGTATATACTATATGTGCAGCAGATTGGGGATCTAAACCTTAAATGGTGCCATTTTCTTTGCTAAAGCACCATTTCTAATAAACAATTGTTATGCTTTCACTTTCGACTTTTTAAGTCCATTTTCATATTTCTTCTACATGTACTTGCTTCAGCATTGGCTGCACATCTTTGAGTTTAACCTCTTCACGCCGGCCGCACACAAATGTGCGGCCTCCCAAAGTCTGGTCCTAGACGCCGACCAACCGCACATTTGTGGGCAATTAACAAAAAGCATATGTGCTGAGAGCGCGCACACATGTCCGGTACTCACAGAAAGGTCCCGGTCTGCTCTTTCGATCAAGACCTTTCCCAATTATGTGACCGCCGTGATGGCGCATCACGGCGGTCACATGATCCCTAAACCCTGCCCCGCATGTCCCGCCTCCCAGCTTCTGAAACTCTTAAAGGGCCGAAAGGCGCCGGTGGGAAGTGGTTAATAATTGCCTAACGTGCCAAATCTCAGTGATCCAGTATACAGATCTCAGTGATCCAGTATTTCATGTAATATCTTCCACAATTATATCAATCTTCCACATTAAATCAATTTGATGCCTTGTTTCAGAATGAGGAAATTATGTTGCCCCACTTTCAAAAAGGAGTCACCCAAAGGCTTACATTTATGTACAGCCTAGTTAATGATATCTGAATTAGGGTGAACCACCAATATTTCACATAAATAATTTTCCTAATCCCCTAGGCCAAGCACTCTCATTGCCTGGGGCTATAAACTGGCCCCAGCTATTATATTAATTTAGCAATGATAGTTGTAATATTTAATGTGTATTGGTAAATGTCAAATGAAATAACACATGTAATGACAAAAAAACGACAAATTAAATGACAGCAAATAAAACTACAGCTACAATTTCTTTTATAGTTGTATGTGCTTCATTCGTTTTCAGAAGCCTTTCCTGGCTACATATTGATTTTTGTTCCCAAGAAGCAATGTGAATCTTCAGCAAGTGTGAAGTAAATGGAAATATATGTGCTTTCTGTGGACAGTTCTACTTGTCTCTACTGAATTCTGCTTATCTTAAACCATCTTAATCTAATTAAGATTTGGAATAAAGCTGCACACATGGTCTTGAAGATAGCTAACTTGGGTGTTCTAAAAATCAATTTGGGGATAACTATTGCTTTATGTCTGTTTAAGGCCTGGTTGGGTATCGCTCTGGCACAGAGATATTTTCAGAGGATTTACAAGATTTTGATGACGTATGGAGTGCCTATTTCATGCATGTCTCTGACCCTCTCATTGCAGCTGAATATCAAATGATAAAAACAGTTGTGCTGAAAGCAATTATCAAATGTGTTGTACCAGGCAGAGTATTAACATAATATCAGATTATAGATTACAGTTTGGGTTGCATTTACATGACTTTCTAGATAAAAGTAAAACTATACACTTTTCAACTTTGCAAGTTCACAGTCATTTGCTTTTATAGACTGATTAAAGTGCAAAGCAAACGAGTAAACCGACACATTAATTGCTTTGCATAATTGTCTAATTCTTCCATGCCATTGGAGCTAACGTCTTCCCAATCTCTGAAAATATATAGAACACAGGGAGGAAAAACTCTGGATTTTATTAAATATATATGTCAATTTGAATTGTAAATGTCCAGCTGGCACATAACACGTGTGAGGGCTTATCTCCCTGAGCCAGAAGTGTCAGTAATTCTAGCTATGTACAGTATGTCTCAGAGGTATACATTATTCTGATAGGTACGGCACATTGCAAACTGCTGTCACTGCTGCAGCAAAATACATTTGTTCTATGCTAGAATCGTTAGACTTGTGTCAGGGGTTGTAGGAAGCTGGATGCTTTCCTGACTGCAAAGAAATCTTTATTATCCTTAGCTGACTTTATACCGTGTGTGTATATTTCCAAAATCATCCCAGTTAAATTCCAGTTCTTGTTTCATTGAAAAAAGTAGTTTTCTATCTAAAATATAGTTGCAATTCAGTTACATTGTTTTACAGCTAAACTCCAGGCACATATTAAAAACCTCTATTAATGCAATTATGTATTTATTTAAAAAAAAAAAGTCAAGTTTTGTCTAAATAAATGAGGCGTGTGTTTTCACTTGAATATTGATGTGCTTTCTGTATTTCTTCCGCATCTGTGTAGTAATCAAAGAGCTCATGAACACTGCAGCTGATAAACTGACGTTCAGGAGCTGTTCAGCGTTTTTTTCAGCAGCCCCTGAACTCTCCCTCATATTTTCTTATGAGTTTACAGTCGTTTATTTGAACGCACCAAACTTGCGTTCAGGAGTAGATTTTACCAGCGTTTCAAACGCCAAATGCTTGTAAATGCGGTTAACTGCGTTTATAAGCCTTTGCGTTTAGAATAGTTTTTTTAACTTTTCCATGTCCAGATGCTGTCCAGAGCCTTTTTTCATCATCAGAAATGCATGCAAAGCGTTTTCCATGTATTCAAATGGACCCAGTACACCAGCGCTCTCTCTGCTTCTGCTCTCTCTATTCCTCTAAAAATGTCTGAAATAGTTAATTTTTTACTATTTTTCAGTGCATTCTGGGAATATGGGAAGGTCTCCTGAGGTTATCGTTTAAAAAGGCTTCTAAACGCAATCTAATCGTTCAGAAGAGTTTTCCAAATGCCCCGTGTACATGAGCCCTAATGCAGAACTTTTGCCTTTGAGCAGAAGCTTCCAGTAGTAAAGACCAGTCTTCTTCTGCAGGGTGACTGGTTTTGTTTCCACCCCCTGAAGTTTCCTGCATGAAGTCTGTACTAGATTTACAAAGCAGTAAATGGGTTTGCAAAGGCAAGGTGGTGCACACAAAGTGGGTTTCTATCTTTTTTGGCTATTGAGAAATCTATTTGAAGAATAAGGTCAGCTCTCATAACATGTTACATGTTACACCCATATTCATGTTACTGTAACACCAGCCTCTGCACCCCCAATGATTCCCTGTTGTGACAACTAGTGGGGGATCTTCTGTCACAATTTAAAAACAAAACAGAGTTCTGTGAATGGAAGAATTACAAGTCCTGACAGCCTTTGTGGTTGTCTGCTTGTAGTTCTCAATGAACTACCATGGCACTGTTGAGTGCTCTAGCAGTTCAGGAAACTGCCTGCCTGTGCAATGTATGGGCTGATAGTTCACACTGACAGTCTGCAAGAGTCTTGTATTGCACCAGCGATCTGCTTTTTACCTGCAAAAAAAGGTCCATGTATTATTTTTTTAAAAAGCGAATTTATCCTTTTAATTAAAATTTATGCGGCAGGAGGTCTGGTTTAAATGCAGCTAGTATAAATACTTGAATTTGACTTTATTTCAGTCTTTGTAATCCCCTGTACAGCAGCAGTTAGAGAGGAAGGGGCATTACTTGGAGCAAATCCTACATGCACATTTGTTTATCAGAAATGCGAGTGCACCCATTGAATCAATAAAGTTTTATGCAGCACCATCGTCTGGTTTCTAGTTCATGCAAGGTTTGAAAGCCAGAATTCGGTTGAGTAATATGTACAGGGACCTGCAAGTATACTATACATTCAACAGGCTGACTGTGCTGTGTGGTAGGGCTGTGTAAATCCCAGGACTGGATGCACAAAAAAGACATGTCTATTGCTAGGTGAGGCAGCGCCCATATATTTTTTTTAAAATTGTATTTAGTAGTTTGCCTATAGTTTAGCTTTCAAACAATAAATAAAAGATGTATTCTTTGATATAAGAAGTGACATGGTTTCATGGAAGCGGCCCAGAAGTGAGAAAGTAATTCTCAGTAAACCTGAAAGCTCAGGTACGTGCATCTGATTGAGCAATGGTTTCAGTTACTAGCAGCAGACAATTAGAATCTAATTTTATTTTCCCATAGTGTATGTGTGGGAGGGAGCCTGGTGGATCTAACCAGTGTCAACATTTCTTCCATAGAACATATTTATTAGGCAGCTAGTACAACAAGGGCAGCTTGTAACTTGTCAGATGCACAGTATTTCAGGAGATGCTGATCTTGTATGTGGCAACAACCTACCCTTTCCAACTACTGTTGGTTCAAGGACAGTGTCATCACTTGGAGGCAAGGAAGAAGAAAGGACCACTAACATAGCAAATCATCAGTATAAGTTCCTTGTCAGGAAGATGTTTTTTTCATATAGAGGTCAAATGCATCTTGTATAAAGCAACATTTATGCATTATAGGCAGTTGACAACCATGTCATGGTATAGTCTCAAAGGAAATCTTTAGTGTTTCCTGTGAGTTGTGCTAATATATTATCTGAGGATAGTGTCACATTGAGATATCCTATTCTTAGAAACAGTAATAATGGATTTCAGTTGAACCCGTCACTTCTCTTCCTTTTTGGAGCAGTTCTATTTGAGGGATCTCTTTTCGTTAAGCGTGAACAACCCCTTTAAAACCAACTGATCATTTTTACAATATAGTATGGCCGTGTCACCGTATAGGTCTTATAAGCATTTGTAAAAGTGTCACAAGCTCATTTACAGGCAGAGTGGAAGCTAATTTTTCTTCTAGCAACCTTGTTCACCTCTAGGGAAACTTCCCAGCACGTTACAGAATTTCTAATGGTTTAGAATAGTTATAAGTAGTTTGGAGCAATAGGTTTTGTTGTGTCATTTCATACATAATGGAAAAGAAAGAATAACTGATTTGAAAAAAAAACAAACACTGTATGCACTGAATTATAGGTTTTACCAATCCATAGCAGATTCTGTTATATTACTTGCACGTCCTCCTTCAGTTTCATGTGTTTAATTTGACTTTTTACATCTCTTGCACGTTCATTCTAATATGTATCACCTGTAACTTGCCTCCTTTACCTACACACACTGCATGCTCATGTTGTATTGGCATTGGCATATGTTTTTGGTTTTATTGTTGTCCATACCCTGTTTTTGGATCCCCCTTGAAAATAAATAAAAATATATGTATATATATATATATATATATATGTATGTGTGTGTGTACACACACACACTAAATTGCCAAAAGTATTGGGACACCCCTCCAAATCATTTGATTCATTTGTTCCAATCACCTCCCATGGCCACAGGTGCATAAAATCAAGCACCTAGGCATGCAGACTGCTTCTACAAACATTTGTGAAAGAATGGGTCGCCTTCAGGAGCTCAGTGAATTCAAGCGTGGTACTGTGATAGGTTGCCACCTGTGCCATCCGTGAAATTTTCTTGCAACTAAATATTCCATGGTCAACTGTTAGTGGTATTATAACAAAGTGGAAGCAACTGGGAACAACAGCAACTCATCCACCAAGTGGTAGGCCACGTAAATGACAGAGCGGGGTCAGCGCATGCTGAATCGCACAGTGTGCAGAAGTCACCAACTGTCTGCAGAGTCAATAGCTGAAGACCTCCAAACTTTGGCTTTCAGATTAGCACAACAACAGTGTGTAGAGAGCTTCATGGAATGCGTTTCCATGGCTGAGCAGCTGAATTCAAGCCTTACATCACCATGTGCAATGCAAAGCATCAGATGCAATGGAGATGTGTTCTTTGGAGTGGCAAATCATGTTTCTCTGTCTGGCAATCCGATGGACATGTCTGGGTTTGGCGGTTGCCAGGAGAACAGTACTTGCCTGACTGCATTGTGCAAAGTGTAAAGTTTGGTGGAGGGGGCATTATGGTGTGAGGTTGTTTTTCAGGGGTTGGGCTTGGCCCCTTAGTTCCAGTGAAGGAAACTCTTAAGACATCAGCATACCAAGACATTTTAGACTTCCAACTTTGTGGGAACAGTTTGGGGATGGCCCCTTCCTTTTCCAACATGAACACCAGTGCACAAAGCAAGGTCCATAAAGACATGGGTGAGTAAGTTTGGGGTGGAGGAACATGACTGGCCTGCACAGAGTCCTGACATCAACCCAATAGAACACCTTTGGGATGAATTAGAGCGGAGACTGTGAGCCAGGCCTTCCCATCCAACATCAGTGCCTGACCTCACAAACGCACTTCTGGAAGAATGGTCAAACATTCCCATTTAAACACTCCTAAACCTTGTGGACAGCCTTCCCAGAAGAGTTGAAGCTGTTATAGCTGCAAAAGGTGGGCTAACTCAATATTGAACCCTACGGACTAAGACTGCGATGCTATTAAAGTGCATGTGCGTGTAAAGGCAGGCGTACACTGCCACTGTATACTTTTGGCAATATAGTGTGTGTGTGTGTGTGTATGTGTATATATATATATATATATGTATTAAAAAAGGACACCGTATATATGTAATGCTGGATATATTTGCAACTGTACAATTTAATGTTCATTATTTTTCAGGCATTATTTTATTGACCATGCAGTAACCTGGTATTACTGACAGTGGTTTGTTGCCACCTGCTTCACCTTGACACCGTCCCTGTAAAAACCAATATTGATTCATTGTAAAAGGTTTTATTTCATTCCATACATGGAATGTATATTGGAAGATTACATCTCTAATTCATGTGTGGGTCACTTTTTTTTCAGCAAACATAAAACTGTGTGTTATGGCTTCTGAATGCATAATATAACAAGATCACTAATAACTGCAGGTTGTGATTAAATATTTGATTGCATCCTTTGCTACGCTTGTAGACAATTAATCAACATGCAGCTAGTTTGATTCTGAGCTTTTACAAAACCCAGTCTATCACCACAAATTTGTCAGATGAGTGATTGTTATCTAATGAGATGGCCAATAAATTTGCAGCACTGCATTGATGTATGTATTTCTTTTAGCTCATTTCTTTTAGCTTAGGATTGTTGGACTTCTGGATATGGTGGTATAGTAGGTAATGGCCTCAATGCAAATTTGGCCAGGTCCCCCTTTTCTTACACCCCTGTTATATGCCGCACATTAATATAGCCCACTTTACTGAAACCCTTCTTTCACACTTAGTTTGGTGCTCACCCTAACTGTGGTCTTCCCTTTTTACTGTCTTAAAACTTTATTAACCATTATGCAGAGTGAGTTAAGAGGATGCGGTATCAAATAGATCCCCCACAACTGTACTGAACACTGCAAAGTATCCTTCTCCATTCATCCCTTTTGCATGATTATGTAATATGCTTCAACTGTAGTCTCTGTGTCACTGTTTGGATCAATGAAATGTTTACCTGCTAGGCCCTGCATCTTAAAGACTCCAAGTACAAGTAGGGTGATTTCATGCAATGTTCCTTGGAAGTGACTGTATATAAACCTCAGAGATGAAAAATACTGCGACATGGTCCTTACTTAGCCAAGTCAAGGCACATTTATTTGGATAAATATAAATGTACTCCTTCACTGTATTCCTGATAAATTGTTAGTATTTGCCTTTGTGTAAAAGTCAGTTTACAAATTTTATGGCATTGATTTCCACCCCCTAAAATATCCCTAGATTCCAGCTGGTGATAAATGTGAGGTTCTGTGAGATGTCTATTGAGAGCAGGAAAAGAAGCCATTATGGCGAAGATACAGTACTGACTTATGGTGAATAAAGCTTTTTCAGTGGCTAAATAGCTATGTAATAGTTATAGTAATTTTTTCATATAAATCGGGCTATATATAGGTAAGTAGAGTAGGTTGTATTCAGGGACAATTGAAATTGTAGCAAAAAAGTGTACAAAGTCTTATAGATTGTTTTCTTTAGAAAAGAGCCATAGAGTAAGTAGGATCTCTGCGTGAAAGCAGTGGTCTCTCTACAGAGGTCAGACACATCTCCTTCAGAGGTAGTGCTAAACCTCTCCAATAAATAGGGAGTATGCGCTTTGCTAAGTGCAGAGATATATAGGTCTGAATTGGCAGGGGGCATGTTGGACCACTACAGAGAGACTACTGTTTACACACAGAGAGCAAGGGTCACACTACATAGCACTCTGGCAGTGGACAGACTTTTCTATTCAGGCTGTGGCTGCTTTTTAAAGATGAGCTCCAGAAGTTAGACAAAATCTACGCTTGCAGTGGAGTTTCCCCACACTTCAAGGGTTGAATACCTGTTTTACGGTTTGCAGGTATAAAGTGTAATATATATGTTACTCTAAACTTTCTCCATTTGTGTGACTGGTGCAGCACTGTTTTCTCTCTAAGACACTTCAGGAAACAATGACAAGATCTCCCTCTTACCGGCAATGCAGGGTTAATAGTCCCACACAGCAAGGGACTGTCCACAGCCAGCCCGAAGCTTCAGGCAGAAGGGAGCAGTGCTGGAGCCTACGAGATGGAGGGATATGATAAATAATAAACTTTATCCCTGCATACTTAGACTAAATGAGCATTTAACCCTTGCAGAGCATGACGGCCAACTACAAGGGTTTTTGTCTCATTTTTGCAGTTCAACTTTAAAGAAAACTCTTTAAACTTTGAATCCGGTTTTATTTGATTCACCTTGGAATGTATTTAGCTTATTTTAACTGAAGGTTCAGATGGGCTTTAAACCCTAAATGCAAAAATAGCAGCAAGAATCTGGCTTGTTATTCTCCGTTGCTGTGTTTGCTTATTTCCTGCAAATGCTTTGATGTGCTGTTGTATTATTTAAAACATTTAATTAATTTATAAAAGTTAAAATAATGAATATTGATGGTAATTTAATTTTGTTCCTGTAAACTATGGCACTAAGAATACTCCCAACACCTGCAGTTAAAATCACCTTAAAGAGGGGTGAATTCTGGATCACCCCATAGTGACCTGAATTTACCAATACCCCCCCTACCTACCTACAACACTGAGCCTTTTATCACTGATAGCTTTGATCAATTAGCAGGTCACTATTTGTTTTACTACACAAGCTGTTCCTATTTCCCACTTTACCAGACTTTAGCATCAAGCTGAAATCTTTTTAAGTTTAATGTACATACTATTGCATTATTAGTAATAGGTGGAGAGTGTTCCAAAGTTGGTAATGTGCTTGGAAAAATTATTATAATGATTATGTTCTATAAAATGTAGGCACTTAATACTTTAAGGCTTAAAGCTAAGTTCGCACTTGACTGGGTGGTTGTCGATGTGGGCACAGCTGCTATTCCAGCACCCGCAGCCAAATCACGCTGCTCTGTAGAGATGCGCAGGGCCGCCATTCATTCTTAATGGCACCCCCACACATCTCAACCTGCAGTGCATTTGTGGGTGCTTTTGCATTCTCTCTGCTTCTTACTTTTTAAAAAGGTGAAAGAACCTTTTTTGTTTGGAAAACACAGGCACAGCATCTCATTCAAATGAGTGGACTGCCAAGTCTGCGCAAATGGGAGCCGCAAACCCGCGCAGGTGTGAACCAGAGGTAACAAGTTATTTAATTGGAGAGCAATGCTCATATTGTTTGTAAACATGAAGACATATGGACGTCACCAATTTTTGGTCTAACCTCAAAATTCTGCTGAAAACTGAGGTTTCAAGGCTACTACAGTAAAGCTGGCCATACATGGGTAGAGTTTCCTAGGAAGAAAAATTGATTTTGGAATGTTTAATTTTTAAATAGTTAACATAGAACTATATGATAGAGTAAGGGAGAGTTATAACTCGTCAGTTTATTTTTTGCCATCTGTGTCCTATCGGGGATATTTACTTTCACTTCCTGTCCCATAGCCAAAACAGGAAGTGAGTTAAAATTTCTGCAACTTAAGGGAATTCCTTGTGGAACCCAAGGTCACCAGAACTGATGTCCCTATTGAAAAATGCCCCCCCCCCCTAATACTTTTCTGGGCACAACCAAAAATTTTAGATTTTCTTGTGCTTTCACTCTCAATGATAAATGTAAACGGGGCAAATAGAGAGGGTGAATCTCCCTAATGGGAACACAGGCTGCAATTTAAAAAAAAAAAAAAAATAGGTGTTTTAATCCATATCCACTCTGTCCAAAACAAAAAACGAGTTTTCCCTACAGTTATACTTTAAAGCCGATTTCCAGTTGATTTAAAAAAAAATAAAAATAGTCAGCAGCTGCAAAAATTGTAGTTGCTGACTTTTAAAATACAGACACTTACCTGTCCCTCAGTCCAGCAGTGCCCTCACCACGGCTGGTTTCACCGGCCGTCTACTTGCTGGCATCTTCAATGTGGACACTCAGCTGTGACAGCTTGCGACTTCACGGCAGGGTGCCCTCTGCGCATGCGCGAGAAGCGCTGAGCTTTGTGAATGGCCCAGTAGTCTTTGGGACCTGTCACGTGTCCCAGAAGACTACGGGGAGGGATGGTAGGAGGACAACTTCTGCTTCTGACCGCCTTAGGCGATTGCAGTGGAAGTTGGAGCGGGTACCTGTCAAATTTGGGTATTCGCTCCCCAAAGGTGCCAATCCTTAATGGGGAGCGGGGGACAATGCATTAAAGCAGAACTTAACCTTTTTGGTGGAGCTCCGCCAAAATATGGTCAAATTGGCAATAGTTTTCAACCATAGTAAAAAAAAAAAAGAAAATCGAACAGGCTGGAAAATTTTTCTTGACTTAATGAAATTCTAAGGCCTCTTTCAGACGGGCAGTTGTTCTGTCGCTTGTAAATACAGGTTTTTTTTATTTTGAAATTCCAACACTCCTGGCTCAGAGATCACTTACGTCTGTACATTGCGTTTATCTACATTTACATGCGGCTGCGTTTAGCTGCGGTAGTAAATTCTTGCCTTTTTTAATGCAACTGTTTATTTTTTCTTTGTACTGTGTACATTAACTGTGTTTATGTACATCGCTCCTGAACATAGTCAACTTTATTTTTTCTAGATGCATTAAACCGTATATTGTGAAAACGTTGCTAAACGCAGTGTGTGCATGGAGCCATAGGGATGCATTGTCTGCATTTAGCTGCAGTAAGTAAGTTCCTCTAACCGCAGCTAAAAGCTGAAATCTAACCGCCCGTGTGAAAGGGGCCTCAAAGTAAATATGGTTTTCACTCAGAAAATTCCATTTATTCTAAAATCAAAAGTTAAAAGCAAACACCATTCTTAAGTACTTTGAGACAGCATTTGCTAAATCTCTGATGGCAATATTGAATGTACTGATTGTATTCTTTGTACACACATGTATGGCCAGCTTGAGATTTGCAGCCTACTATTGTGTATGTTGACTGTATTATTAAATGAAGTCCACTGAGGTCTTTCAAAAGGGTTTTACTGTCAATGCACTAAAAGCATCAGCTTGCTTAGGTTGCACGTGGTGTCTGTCGTAGAAATACTGGATTATTTACATCATAGCACTGACAAATTTTGCAGACACAAACATAAAATGTCTAATACCAAATACACCCCACACCTGACTTTTTCTTCAACTTGGTACGTTATTAATGTGAGCTAATTGAGACTCTGGTAATGATATTAAAGCTGCTTGGGAACACTTGCAATTAGCAATGCAGCAGTACTCGAGTTGTAAAAATCACCATGACAAGTGTTATCACACAGCTGCTTCTCTCCTTCTCAGTCTGTGTATCCAACTCCCACATAGTGCATTATATAAGCGAGATCAGAAAGTAAGCATGTGGGAGTAGTGCATAAATTAACAGCATACTTGTGCTCATCCAAAATGCTCAGTCCTCACTATCCTCATAAACAAAGATCCTTCCTTGCTATCCTCTGCTAATTATAAGGATAGCAAGGATTGAACATTCAAAATAGATGCTTCATGTGGAGTGGATTTTTCTTAACAAAACTAAGAACATTTTTACTGATGCAATCACTAATCTATATTCTGGGATATCAAAGATAGTTTCAAGGTATCCTCTTTAGTGATCAACAACAATACATTATAGGACTGTGTATGTCCACCATACAGTCATGTGGTTGTGTGTGATCTACTCTTCTACCAAAGTCCATTGGAGTTCATTTCAAATAAATATGCAATTTATTCAGAAATTTTAGGTCTTAACTATTATACAGAATTGACAAGTAATAACAGTTGTTTACTAGATAAGAAGGGCAGCATGGTAGCTAAGTTGTTCGCCCTGAGTGCATTTTCCATCAATGGTAATATTTACAAAAGCGATGTAAGTTCTTCCTGTGTTTAACAAGGGTTTATTTAAAGCGGGGTTCCACCCAAAAGGGGAAGTTCCACTTTAATGCTCTGTCCCCTGTTCCCCATTCAGGATTGGCACCTTTGGGGAGCGGGTACCCGAATTTGACAGGTACCCGCTCCCACTTCCACTGCGATTGAGTAGGAGATTGGAAGCGGAAGTTGTCCTCCCTCCCCGTAGTCTGCTAGGATACGTGACAGTTCCCAGAAGACTACGGGTCCATTCACAAAGCCCAGTGCTGCTTGAGCAGCCACAAGCTGTCACAGCCGGGTGCCCACACTAAAGATGCTGGTGCCAGGGAGAGAAGACTGCCGATGAAACCAGCGCTGGTGAGGACACCTCTGGACCAAGAGACAGGTAAATGGCCATACTTTAAAAGTCAGCAGCTACAGTTTTTGTAGCTGCTAACTTTTATTCTTTCTTTCAGCTGGAACTCCACTTTAAGTTGAGTGATTCAGTAACTAATTTGAGTCTGCCTAAATCGTCTCTAGTGTGTACTTCCTGTGTGGAAAAAAGAAACTTGCTTGGCAGTCTATTTTCATGTCTCTTTCTTGACAAGAAAACCAAATGGAAGTTCTCAGTATTACTGAAATGGTCACAGTGAGTTGACATTACTTTGTTGGCATTAGATGGCCTGCATATGGAACACGAAAAAAAATTCTAATGAGAATGCCATGTCCCATTGTTGAGACAGGGAACAGAATAAGCCACAATCAGGTTTAGTTAAAGAATAACTCCACTTTTGTTGAGCAGAAAAAAAACAAAAAACATTCCCCTCTAGGTGATCTATGTACATTGCAAGGATTTTACCAAACTTGGTTGCAGATCCCTACATTTTGTTATTCTGAAGAGATAGCAGTTTTCTTTGTCTATGTCCATGTGCAGAGAGAATCTGTATGGGGAAGGTTTTATAATTATCAATCAGCTGCTGCACCTGCAGGGTTCTGATGAGTGGCAGGGTCTGCATCCCTTTAGCCGTGATTTCCTTTTGGCAGCAACTCACCAAAAATGAAACTTT